>NC_142932.1:116733709-116786209 GCF_046866305.1 Octopus bimaculoides | reverse complement strand
GCATTTTTCGATGCAATCTATGTGTTTTCCAGGCTATGCTATTATGCTAATTAAAAATGTGTCAATAAGTGGTCTCGTAGATATAAATTTTTCCTTACCTCAATGACGCCGGTGACATATATTAAAAGTCCCGTTATAGAACTATATTCATGTTGTTGGCATTCTGTCGCTCACGACGCCGAGGGTTCCAGTTGATCCGACCAACGGAACAGCCTGCTCGTGAAATTAACGTGCAAGTGGCTGAGCACTCCAGAGACACGTGTACCCTTAACGTAGTTCTCGGGGAGATTCAGCGTGACACAGTGTGACAAGGCTAACCCTTTGAATTACAGGCACAACAGAAACAGGAAGAAAGAGTGAGGAGCCTCGTGGAGCTTTAGGTGTTTTCGCTCAATAAACAGTCACAACGCCCGGTCTGGGAATCGAAACCGCGATCCTATCAGCGCGAGTTCGCTGCCCTAACCATTGGGCCATTGCGCCTCCACAGAACTATGTTCATAGAAAGTATAGAATTATATTATCACCCTCAAATTTAAGAAACAAATACTCATAACTCCTTTCTTTTAAAAATTCATTGCATGAGATTGACACCATGAAATTCCTCGAATTGAGCTCTATCAATTAAGCTTAATTAAAGTATAGTTTGTTTTTAAAATAAAAAGAGATAATTATAGATAATTATACTTTTTGCCTCACTTATATCTTTTTCGTGATATTCTACCACACAACATTTTTATACAAATTTTTGTTGCATGGGAAGGAAACTATGAAATTCTTCATGCTTTCTTCTATTTTTGAAGCTACGATGGATATATTTTGCTTTTAAAATAAAAACAAGTTATTTAGATCTAAACTTGATTGGTAGCGTTAATTATTCTCCCATAACGTTGCTACAAGTTTTGATGTAAACTTTTTATCTACTGGATCAAATCTCAATTTTCTTAATGCCAAAATGTAGCTAGGGACCAGTTCTCTTCAAAAATGCCAACAGCTTTCAATTTGGTTAAGAACTGAATTAACGACAAGCTTTGAAATGTGTTGCACGTGAATAAATTGCAGCCTTAAGAATATTATTCAACTACTACTGTAGTTGAATGATAAAATAAATACATACAAATAATAAATTTTTTTTTTTTTTAAATATACAGTACTGTTTCTACTTCGAGTGATTACTGTATACATTTGTCGTGCATTTCACTCGCTTTTCCTTTCCTTTCTCCCCATCTGTTATGTAAATCCTTACACAAATTGTTTTCTGTCGTTGTGATGCCCCACCCCGCCACCTCATCTTTGCCCCGTGGCTAATAAATGAAACTATTATTATTATTATTATTACTGCTTTACTTCGCAGAGTCCTCGGTCTTGTTTGTTCTGGTTGATTCTGTGAGAGCGGACAGTGTCTCTTTCCGCACTTATAACATTTGATTATTATTATTATTATTATTGTTATTATTATTATTATTATTATTATTATTATTATTATTATTATCATTATTATTATTATTATTATTATGCTCCTTTCTAAGTCATAAATCAAAACATTTGGCAGCAGCTATCGAGTGCACAACCTTAGGAAAAATTGTGCTATAGATTTAAGCTGGAAATAAAAATAACTACAAAAGCAAACTCGCGTAATGTAAAGCTGACACACCAACATCATTTCACCGAAATGATTATATATATAACGCCATGTGTATATAACATGCATATATATATATATATATAGATAGATAGATAGATAGATAGATAGATAGATAGATAGATAGATAGATAGATAGATAGATAGATATACGCACACATATATATCTACATATATATATGTATATATATATATATATATATATATATATATACATATGTGTGTGTTGATCTGTATACATACACACATATACGTATACACATACACACACACACAAATGCACATATATATATATATATATATATATATATATATATATATGATGTATACACATACAGGCGCACACACTCGCGCACACACTCGCGCACATATGCGTATGTATATTGTAGCACCAACGAGTTATTTTATTTGTATAAGCTTTTTATGTGCGATTTTGTATAGCAAGGTTTTTTAGTGTAATTTTCTCTCGAGAGAAAAATGAATAATGGCAAAATTTATCAAATCAAAGATATTAATAACCCCAATAACAGAGGATGTGGGGCCACAATCCCTGACCTTCATTTATCATTGAACGAAAGAATTCTTTTGTTGCACTTGTCTGCAGATCGGCTACCGTACAGTGAAAGTTTTCTAAACATGACGAACCGTATTTTTGTGCATTAAGGAGTATATTGTCTCGTGCTTCCCCACTTTTAGCAGGCATGCATACAAACACACATGTATATTTACATATATACGTGCACACATATACAAATATATATTTATATGAGCATTTATAAATAGAGATATGGTGAAACTTCCTAGTTTGAATCATCCATTGTGTATGTGTGTAAATATTGTGTGTGTGTGTGTATACTGTTGTCAATTTATTAAGATACCATACCATCTGAACCAATTGTGTTTTTGTTGAATTTTTCTCAATGATATATAAAATAAGATGCGCAGGCGTGTTTGTGTGATCAATAAGTTCGCATTCTAACCATGTATTTACAGGTCCAGTGCACTTTACGTTTGCCTCTCGCTAGCACTAGTCAACAGGTGTTGGTTTGCTGACGTCCCTTCTGTCAAAGAGCCCGAACGAATAATCTCCAGTAATTATTATGCAGTAAATATATAGATAACTAATAACAATAATAATAATAATATTAGTGGCCAGCCAGCAATAATACTGTTAATTGACTAATCAATAAAATTTTATAGTTATCAAATAATGATAATAGAGGGTACACGAAGTACCAGCTTGCTAGAAATAAGAGCTAAAATACTCAAAGAAGCTATCAAACTCACTGAAAAACCAGCAAAATTCTGGCAGATGAACAAAGAAAAATTCCACGTACTAACTCAGTTGAAAGCTTTGGAACAAGTGATAGATATATCTGGACCGTGATTTCGATTTCTGGATTACTCCTCAATTCTCCTTAACAGGTCTTACTAAATACCCAGTGTTAAAATATTATTCGCCTCGTTGTGTCTGTTAAACGATATAATTATATATAATTATATTAATTATATATAATTGTAATTATATATTATATAATTATATTAATTGTATTAATAATATATAATTATAATTATATATCATATGATTATAATTATAATCATATAATTATATATCATATGATTATAATTATTTATCATATAATTATAAGTCCCTTACACGACAGCCATATTATGTTGGCAATTAAATTTTACTTTAAAGAAATGTTACTGTATGTCTCTCTCTGAGAAATTTAGAAATAATACTGTTTCTATTTATAGATCAGTGGCTGTGTGTCACGTTGAAATATATATGTTCGAACCGTGAATTCAGCAGCACCTCCTAGCCCAGCAGGTGCTGATGAAGAGCCAAAACACTGAAACTAGTCTACAGATGCTTTTTGTGCTGAGACGTGGCTTCTGAATTCCCGGTTCGAAAATATAAGAATTTTTAACACTAACGTAAAAGCGGTGTTATTGTATGGGGCTGAGACATGACGAACAACAGTTAAGTCAAATAAGCAAATACAATCATTCATCAACAGGTGCTTGCGTAGTATATTTGAAATTAGATGGCCCGAACACATAAGCAATATGGAGCTATGGCAAAGAACAAATCAAATTTCGATTAGGGAGCAAATATTTAAGAAAAAGTGAAAGTGGATCGGTAGCACAATTAGAAAAGACACACCAAATGCAGCGAAATTGCTTTACAGTGGAATCCGGATGGATATAGAAAGAGAGGTAGGCCAAAGAACTTGTGGCGTAGATCAACACAAAAGGAACTAGAGAAGGGAGGACATTCATGGCAGAGTATAAATACAGAAGCGAAAATTTATGCGACATGGAATTCAATTATAAGTGGCCTATACTCCGTGTTGGAGGGTTAAAGGCAGAAAAAAAAAATTATATTTGTTATGAGTTGTGATCTTATGTAAGGGGAAACTAATTCTCTGAAGAATTACAAAAATAATTAGAATAGAATGTTTGGTACAATCGCGAACAGACATAAACCACAAACGAAATATAATGAAAACCCTTCTGTTTTAAAAGAATCCATAACATACAAAATACAGACTGAAATGATGGGTAGTGTTGATGGAAAGAAAGATAAATTCTAAGAAGCGGGGCAACGTCATAAAAATGCGCTACGAAGAGAATATCTCATTTTGATGATTTATAAAGAAAAATAAATTAACAGCGTAGAAACAGACGATAAAGATTTACACTTTACTAAGTAAAAAGCGTAGTATTCAAAGCTGAACTGAAGAGATTCTTGAGTATTGGACAGGATGACAACGTATATTCTAGAAATATGTATGGAGCAGAAACTATTACGTAACTGCAGACTATGATTTGAAGAGACAATTTGCGAAATCCGTAAACAAATACGAAAGGACTCAGAGAATAACACAGCAGTAATATTCTAAGATATGCCAATCCACATAGGCAAGGAGATTAAAGATAATCGACTAGGTATTGTAGTCACAGCATACAGAAAAGCGAGTAATTCTTAATTTGAATATCAGTCCCAACAAAGAATAATATGCGTCAGAAGGAAATGGACAAATTATTCGAATATAAAGATCTATGAATGTAGAGATGATTTCTAAATGGGAATTAAACAACCCCTATGATAATGAAAATAATAATGATGATAATGAAAATAATAATGATGATAATAATAATAATAATAATAATAATAATAATAGTAATAATAATAATAACAACAACTGTTATATGTCAATATACAGATAGAGAAATGAAGTTCAATAGGCCGGATATAGTTGTCAAAGATCACCAAGAAAAAATGTTTTCTAATTGATGTATCAATACTAACAGATGACAATGTTTCTCTAAAAGAAGAAACGGAGAAACTTTCGAAATACAAAGATCTGGAAATAGAGGTAACTCGAATGTGGAGCGTAAAGACAGAAACAATTCTTATTATAGTCGGCGCATTAGGTATGATAAAAAAGATTCACACAAATACATAACAAAAATACCAGGATTTAGAAATATATATAACATAGCTGCAGGAGTGGTTGGGCGGTAAGTAGCTTGCTTACCAACCATATGGTTCGGGGTTCAGTCCCACTGCATGGCACCTTGGGCAAGTGTCTTCTACTATAGCCTCGGGCTGACCAAAGCCTTGTGAGTGAATTTGGTAGACGGAAACTGAAAGAGGCTCGTCATATATATGTATATATATATGTGTGTGTGTATATATGTTTGTGTGTCTGTGTTTGTCCCCCCCCCCCCAGCATCGATTGACAACCGATGCTGGTGTGTTTTCGTCCCCGGTAGAATAAGTCCTGGGGTCGATTAGCTCCACTAAAGGCGGTTCTCCAGCATGGCCACAGTTCAATGACTGAATCAAGTAAAAGAGTAAAAGAGTAACATACAGAAAATAAGACTACTAGGCACCGTACACATCCTACGTTAAATTCTTTCAACACAGTGAAAATAAAAGCATCACAACAAACCACAGCGCATACCCAAGGCACACAGAGCTGCACTCGGTAGTGCAGTGAAAGCACGTGATAAAAATAAGACTACTGAATAATGATGATAATAATAATAATAATAATAATAATAATAATGATAATAATAATAATAATAATAAAAATAATGCGCTGTTTATCTTGATATGAAATCACCATGTCGCGCACATATGGTTGTGATGCATGTGCCTGGTGTACCCTTATCAGACGGGTAGTCATGATGGGTATAATGGGTTTCGTATATTTTACCCCAGTGTCATTTTGATGGCATGCACTGCTCTCTCACTCAATAATAATAATAATAATAATAATAATAATAATAATGATAATAATAGTAATAATAATAATAATAATAATAATAATATCTTGATATAAAAATAATGTGTTGTTATAGAAGATGGGCTACAGCAAATATTCTGCCCAGTACCACAGATTTGCTTGTCAGTTGTTTGACCTTAACCAGTTGAGCATGTCCCTTGGTGGCTGATGATATGTGCATCTCTGATCAAGAGCAGAAGTAGTAGGGGAGCATCATAGCCATGTGGTGAGAGGAATTCTTTGGGTTTGAATAATTCACCTTTGGAAACATGGGTATTTCGTTCGACATCCTCAAACAACCTTTTTTTTCAAGGACCTTTTGAGCAGGATGGGCTACTCGACCTGAAGAAAATTCTAGCTGGACCCCACCTGCGAGGTCATGGCTGTTTATTTTGATATGAGATCACCACGTTGCTCACATATCAACCACCAAAATAGGTATGGCACAGAATTTGAGATGAATAATAAAGAGATCATAGGAGCAAAAGAAGATATTATGAGAGAACTCTGCAAGACTGAGTCTATTGACATCATCAATAGAGAACCACTGGCAAAGTTCTCAAAAAGAATAAAAAACAACATAATCCTGATATATAATGTTTCTCTTAGATCTTAAGTAAAAAAGGAAATGAACAAACAACCTTAAATAACCTCATCTATTCCACTGCTAAAGTTGTTACTGCTCAACTAGACATCAGGACGACAGAGAAAAGGATCAACCATGTCGATAGACCTCCTAAGTGGAAAGTAGCAATAAAAAAAACAGATTGAACCTCTGAGGGTGGGTGTATCAGTTCTCGATGAACTTGCTAGAGGAGTAAGTGTTAAGACGAAACGAACTAGAAAAATCAAGCGAAAATAGAAAATCAAAGATTTTATAAACCTCCCTGCAACCAAGGAACCAAGGATCAATTGATACGACGAATACAACCGAAAGCCCAGCGGCTTTAAAGGTTTGACAAAAAGAATCAAATTTTATCGACAAACCAAGATATTCAAGATGGATGAATGAAACTGAAAATAGGTGGATAAAGAAAAGAATGCATGGACAATTTGATCGGGATGTTGAAGACAGACAGAGAAAAAAGATGGCTGTGGATGACTAAAATTGATTTAAAACCTGAAACGGAGGCTCTGGTCTGTGCTGCCCAAGAGTAAGCACTAAGAAAGAATTACATGAAATACAGAATAGACAACACATCAGAAAGTGCTAAGTGCAGAATTAGTGGACAAAATGGTGAAGCCGTAAGGCATATTACCACTCAATGTACGCTACTAGCCCAGAAAGAATATAAGAGATGTCATGACAATATAGCAAGGATTGTCCATTGGACGCTTTGCAACAAGTATGGACTTGACAGATCAAAACGGTGGTACGAACATAAACCAGAAGGCATCATCGAAAATGATGATGCAAAGATCCTATGGGATTTTATGTTTCAGTGCGACCATGGGATAGAGAATAGGAAGCCAGACATAGTCTTAATTGAGAAAGAAAGTAAACGATGCTGGGTGATATATATAGCGTGCCCAAATGACAACAACGTATGCGATAAGGAAGAAAGAAAAGTCGATAGATATGACAGGTTAGCGTGGAAGCTTAAGCAGTTGTGGTCGATGAAAAAGGTGGTAGTAACACCAATAATTGTCGGAGCCCTGGAAACAGTGAGTAAAAATCTGGAGAAGTACATGGAACAAATAGGGACTGCAATAAGGGTGGAGCACTTGCAGAAAACACTATTGTTTGGAACCGCTCGAATACTCCGGATGGCGCACGAAAAATAAGGAGGTGTTACCTTAGTTCACTGGTAGTGAACACCTGGCACCTTAGTACATCTCCAGCGTTAAAAGCTGTGCAAACACAATAAATAATAATAGTAATAATAAGCGTCTTCGGAATGATTAGATAAACATGTTGGCGCATACGTTTCTAAAAGCACCAGACATACATTTAGACGCTATATACAGAAAATTCCCCGTCTACGCTCTGAGTAAACATTACGCAGGCGACATTCGACTGGATCGAAAAAGAAATCTCACAAAAAAGACGGGAAAATGATACACGTCCAGCGTGCGCACAGTTATATTGGGAAATAAATTATACAAGAAAAAAATAAGACTGAATGACAATAACACTAATAATCTTTCCAAATTTTGGGACTGTGCTAATGATTTCGGAGGAGGGGATAATACAATTGTATCGATTCCAAAGATCAACAGACAGTTATTTTACCGACCCCGAAAAGATGAGAGGCAAAGTCGATTTCGATGATATTTGACCTCAGAACGGACGAAATGCCGCAAAGCATTCTGCCTGGCGTTTTAACGATTCTACCAGCTCGTCACCTTGACAGTAATACTAATAATGAAGTTTTTTTGTGTTGTTAATTACATTTCGGATCATTAGAAGTGAGGACAGTATTACGTACAGCAGCAGTACATCAACTGCTAGAGGAAAATGTAAAGAATTCCCTCGAGACAGATAACGTAGTGTCGGAACGACACACAATTATGGTATAGACTCGTATGAAATATGCTTGAAAACACAATAACATGAATTAAACTGCTGTACATATAACAAGGCGAATATACTACGAAACATTACCATACACCAGGGAACTACAAGATAAGGCTTAATATACACTAGAGAGCCATCAAGTATTCAACAATAACAATAATGTTGTAATAAATGCCAGAGAAATATTATTTGATAGCAATGTTTTTCAGAGACAAACAGAAAAGCTAAGAAAACCATCAATATTTGAATGAAGTATATTATTGCAATTAAGAAATGTTTTCCTCCGATTTATAATAGTACAAGTGACATCATACGCAACATCTGTAAAGCCTCAAACAAATTACTTGTACGTTTTATGCCAGAAACCTATCGTGATTACTTTTAGCTTTCATCGATCTAGGTACAGTAAAATAAAGTACCGCTCAAGTCATGTGAGCTGTGATATCTACTAACAACTTCCTTCGACTCTCTCAGTATCATCACCGTTCGTACTTTCCTTACAGTTTTCAATTTCGACTATTGACACCAGTGGTAAGCGCAATGAGCCTTTTTTATGACAGAGAGCTGAGCTGTTCAATATCCGAAGTAGGCCTAGACATTTTCTAATGAACACATTACACTTTTGTTCAATGATTTGAACTCGTGACAGTGTTATCTCGTATATTCTTTCCTGGTGACCGGATAAACTTGTTAGCATCTGGTATGCAGAGCTTTCAACTGGTAGCACTTGCATTTGGAAATTGTTTGCAAAACATCAAAGTTGTTTGCAAAATGATCGACTAACACCTTCTCGAAATTGCCAACCTCGTGCCTAATCCAGAAATAGTTATATGGCAAACTTACTTTTCTGTGATACTAAAGAAACTGATCGAGTTAATTCTGTTAAATTTACCCCTTCAATCTACCATGTAGATACAGGTCCTTCAAATGTTTCTGCTTAACTGCGACTTATTTCTAACCAGTCAAGGAAACCTATAATAAAAATGATTTCTAGCCTTAACAATTGTTTCTTATTGCATATATATTATCCAATAAGCCACTCTTTCATGATTTTAATCTGTGGGATTTTATGAAATTTTGGCTGTACTTTCTAGCAGTTCCTCTGACCGCTCAAAGTTTCTGACGCGTGTTACCATGTGGAAATTTCCTTGTTTATGTTTAAATTCGGGCCTTATCTAATAGAGCAGTCCTAAGATAAAAGACATTCCCGCCGTGACTATCTGCCTTTACGTAGATGTGTCCCTTTTTTATATAGACAATAGTGTGCATGGTCTAAGGGAGAAATTCCTCAATAATCGTTTATAAGGATTTTCTATTTTTAAAATGGGAGGATTGTGTTGTAGAAAAATTATCTTTCATAAATATCTGTACACACACAGACACACACGCACAGGCACACACGCACATACATGCACGCACACACGCACACACACACACACACATATATATATATATGAATACATTTACAAATACATGTAAAAGCATTCATTTATACATACAAATATAAATGCATATATATATATATATACATATGCATATACATGCGTGTGTATGTGTGAGTATGCGTATACACACATATGCATATACATATATATATATGTGTGTGTATGTGTGTGTGTGTGTGTGTGTGTGTGTGTGTTTGTGTGTGTGTGTGTGTGGATGTATATATACAATGCAAATAATTAGAAAATGGAGAAAACCACAGATTAACCAACATATCGATTGGACCATATTTATAGTTTATTTTTTAATACAAATCATGTCATAACAAAATAGGTGAGGTAATATATCTAATAAATATTCTAATTATTTGCTTTGGTTCCTGATAAACTCTTGTTTATCCTTTTGTTATCTACACTCTATATGTATGGTGTGCCTGCACACCAATGCCCAGGGATAATACAAGTAACGGATCCCGATATCATATACGGCTATTGTATCCATTAGTCGGTTACTATAACCACTATTTACACACACATAGAAATAGAGAGAGAGAGAGAGAGAGAGAGAGAGAGAGAGAGAGAGAGAGAGAGAGAGATACTAAGAACTACATATCTGAGTAATACTTGGTGCAGTAAGACGACAGGTGGTATTATTTGTGGAAAATTTTGTTGCTGTTTCATATCTTAAATCGATCTTCATTGACAGCGTACCTTCCGTCCAACTCAAAATCATATACAAGGTCACAGTGTGTCTTGTATCGGAGGCTGGCTGCTATATTTAGCAAGTCAATTTACTGCATAGAGGCTGCTTTAGTTATTTTTCCAGCCCTGTCCTAATTCCGCTCAGTCAGAACTATGACAAAAGGTTATCAAACCGTGACCATCACATCGTTTTGAAGCTCTGCCACTACATCAAGCAATTTAGAACTGCATGGCGTGTGGACTCAACAAGATTTTACTGTTATTTGGAGCCGCACGAACAATCCCTCAGAGCATCTGTAGGTACTATGCAGACTTAGGCTGTTTTTGATTGGTAATGAAGCGTTCCATCCTTGACCTTCACATCTTTCTTCTATATGTATTGCAAAATTATCCAATCTGGTTTTCATTCATCATTTCTAAGACAGCTTCTGGTATATCAAAGACCGCATTGCCTAATGCGTCCTTCTCACTGCAAGAACGTATCAGTGCGCTACTAAGGGCTTTGGCTGCCTTGTCTAGTAGTTTTCAAACTGTGCGATTTGAGAGAGATTTGGTTGCTGTATCTACCAGCACATTCTTTGAAGACCGAAGCATTTTAATATCAAGAATTTCTGACCGCTGTGAAGGCGCGTAGATTAGAGGCAAGCTTACTCGGCTTATGAGTTCGATTGCCGGTGGCACGTTGTGTCTGAGCTATACACTTTATTTCGCGTTGCTCCAAGACACCCACCTGGCAAAAATGATTTGTACTTGTAATTTTTGAAGGGTCAGCCTTGCTATATTCTGTGTCACGCTGAATTTCCCTATAAACTACGTTAAGGATATGCGTGTCTGAGGAGCGCTCAGCCTCTTGCAAGTTGATATTACGAGAAGTTTGTTCCGTTGATCAGATCAAGTGGACGTCTTATCTTCGTAACTGACTGTGAACCAGTTATTATCTGGCCACTATATCTTGTAGTGATTTGAGAGAGATTTGACTGCTATGTCTACCAGCTCGAACAACCGCTCTAAAGCACCGTCATTCTTTGATCTCAGTTTACTCTTCGATCATTCCTGCATGAACTTTCGCAATTTTTCGCTACTCACTCAATATATTCTTCAATCATTGCTACGTCGATCGACTTTGGCAATGTTTCGCTGCTCACGTATTATATTCTGTTATTACGAAGGACACCGCGTATTAATATTATTTGGAATGTGGGTATCTCCTGAGAAGAAGACAGAGAGAGAGAGAGAGAGAGAGAGAGAGAGAGAGAGAGAGAGAGAGAGAGAGAGAGAGAAAGAAAGAAAGAAAGAAAGAAAGAAAGAAAGAAAGAAAGAAAGAAAGAAAGAAAGAGAAAGAAAGAAAGAGAGATAGAGAGAGAAGCTGGTAGTTGTTATAAAACTTTGCAGTTAAATATTATTAAGCTAATTAAGAAAACACGTTATTTCGAAAACTCGTGAATTTCTCTCCGAAAAGCCGAATTAAAAAAAGGAAAAGCAAATAATGAGAAAATATAAATAAATATTAATACAAAAATGCAGTAAAATAAACCAAACTAAATGATAATAAAACAAAGCACACACACACACACACACACACACACATACACACAAACGCACACATATATACATGCATATATATATTCATGCGTTCAAATATATATATATATATATATATATATATATATATATATATATATATATATATGTATATATATATATATATATATATATATATATATATATATATATATATACATACATATATATACATGTATATATATACATATATGTGTGTATGTGTGCGTGTCTGTATGTGTGCGTGTCTGTATGTGCGTCTGTGTATATATATATTTGTGCATATGTATCATGCATACGTATATTTATATATGTGTATATATATATATATATATATATATATATATATATATATATATATATATATATATATACATACACATATATGTACATACATATATATATAAACAGATTTATGTATTATATGTATGAATATACACACACATATCTATATATATATATATGTGTGTGTTTGTGTGGTTGTGTGTGTGTGTGTGTGTGTGTGTGTGTGTGTGTGTGTGTAATGTATATATGATGATACGATATATGATTTTAAAGTAATTTGATTGGCTATTTCTACTAATTTTACCACGTCAGTCTACAGCTTACAAATCCTTTAGATATATCTGCTAAGCCAAAGGTTATATCTGATCAAGGAAGCTTGAGATAAAAACGCTTTCATGCACTAACAATTCCCTCTTTTTGTAGATCAGAAACTATACTGAAAAGCGTATCCTTTCTTTGAAGACTTGTATATGCTGAGATCATGACTCGCATGACTATTCATGTATTCCCCTAGTACTTTCAAACAAATATGTATTGATGTCGAACTTTGTTTGGTATTGACACACATACAGTAGGTTATACAAATTCAGATTCACACACATAAATAGACATATGATATATAGATTGATTCTATTCCGTATTTAGATATAAATGTACATATGTATATACAGGCATGTAGATATATAAACGCACGCACAGACACACAAGCACACACACACACGCACACACACACACACACACAGACAAACACACACACGCACCCATATATATATATATATATATATACAGAGAGAGAGAGAGAGAAACAGACAGACAGAATTCTCTGGATATGTTTCTCTGTAAGTCTATGTATCTATATATATACTGACCATTTTGAATACTTTAAATACATCGATATATCTGTGTAATGAGCATATATGTGTGTATGTGTGTAGGCATATGTATACATATGTACAGAGGCAGCTCTATATATTGTACAGAGGCAGCTCTATGTTAAAGGGAGTAAGAGCTTAAGCCTACAAAACGCCCAGAGTACCGAATAAAATCATCAGACAATATCCATGCCGTGTTTGAGAGAATTATGGAAGCAACTGTCCAAATTAGGAAGGAGCTACTGAAATTCCTGACAATCAAAAACTTCAACGACAAAGGCCAACGCAAAGAAGGATGACTGGATTAACGCTCTCAATGTGAGTGCAGAAGAACTGGGTGACTGAGAGCACGCTAGATGCTGTGGAATTTCTCTCTGTCATCATGGAGGAAGTGTACGCATTATTCCCTGCTAACGTGTGGTATAGATTCATAGACACCTTATCTAATGCAGGGTCCCAGTACTGGGTAGCTAACTTCATCGAATTATTGTGTCAGTGTTGAAGAGAAGGAACAGAGCCCGAAGCTACATAATCACTCAATAAAAGGACAAGAGGACACTAACTCCTCTAACACTACAAGACAAAACCTTTGTCAGCATATCGTTGGATAAATCTTCGTCTGTGTGATCATGAACAGATCTTGCTATATGGTTGAAAATATATTCCCGACTCTCAATGTGGTTTTCAGATCAGGATGTTTTACAAATTACATAATCTTCTCTCGTCGACAGCTACAGAGAACTTCAAACTCTAAACTCTACGTCGCTCCTATTGATTTCAGATAGATCTTCATCTTTGTGAGTATTGATAGTTACATCTAAAGAATCCACGATTAGATAGCTTGAGCATTCAGCACAGGGATGAATGATATCAATTCATTTCGCGTCTCTTCTTGGGGGGATTCAATTATCTTTAACGGAGTAGAGCAAAATTGTGTACTTGTTCACAACTTGCTAAGCAATTTTATCTCCTTCATACTGAAGGGCACGTTTGGAATAGCAATCTTCATAATCTTCTCACTGTGTATGGACTGAAGACAAAACCTAAAGTATTCACGAGGGACATCTTTTGAAGGGCAACTTCAGCGCCTTATGAACAGCATGAAGATATCCAACGAGTTAGCCCAAGACACTAAGCAGTCCCTTATAATACTATCAATAATTACGTGAGGTGGAGTTAGCATTATTTAACAATGCAATCACAGCTAGTTCCACACTAGCCTTTGGGAAGAAGAGATTAATAGGTAGTACAGCTTCGACATAGAGCTTACTGATAAAAAGTGTTTATGTGAACAACAGGAAGACGATGCACATCCAGTTTGCATTTTGCAGGTACTTTGCCCATAGAACACTCCCGTGGAGTAACCTGGAGACTCTGCTCTAGACAAGAGCGGTGATTTAACAGCTTCCAGCATCACAGCACGCCATATATTCTGGATATGAAGTAGGCTAACAATTTTGCTCTACAACCACAGACCCAGTCTTTCCTCATCATGCGACCTCAGCATGCATGTTGCATGTCAGTTAATTGGATCCCAAAACATCTCTTCTCAGGAGAGCTGATACTCGATAAGAGAGCAAAGTTATCTGAAAGTATAACGTTAAATTACCAAACATGATGGCCGAGATGTGGAGGAATATCGGAGGTGACTGGATATCTTCAGCCCAAACTGTCCGTCAGGCAGAACTATCATCAAAAATGCACTATTCGTGACCGACCAATTGTCTTTTACCAATTTGTATATTTAGAAATACAGAAATCAATATTTCCTACCTTTGTTTAAGACGTTGGACCGTGAAGGTACTCTGTTGGTCACCGTTGGTTTTTATTTTTTTACGTTTTCTTTTTTGACAGCCTATTGGATAATTTAAGTCCAGATGGTCCAATACTTCCTTTGTTTAAGACATTAATCTGTGATTTGAGTGAGATGTCACTGCTGTTTCTGGCTAGAGGTGCGACCAGGTAGACATTCCTCGTGATACCCTTAGATACATATTCGTTCTACACGGATGCTTTTGTTACTTTATTTTCAGAGTAGAGCCTGTTCCATTGCAGTTGTTTTGCATAATGGCGTCTAAAACTTTTTAAAAATTACATAAAGTGCAATAACAGCATTAACATGTTGTGTTGTGGCACTGACTAAAATATTCCATCAAAGTAATCACTGCAAAAAAAGGTGTATATGTCTCTCCCCCTTGTCTCCTCTCTCTCTCTCTCTCTCTCTCTCTCTCTCTCTCTCTCTCTCTCTCTCTCTCTCTCTCTCTCTCTCTCTCTCTCTTTCCTATCTCTATCTATTTATATACATATATGTGTGTATATATACATATACACATATGCATAGATAAAAGCATAAGTATATGATATATATATATACATGTATATCTATGCATATCTATGCATAGATATATGCACAATATATATATATATACAAATGTGTGTGCGTGTGTGTGTGTGTGTTAATTTTGTCTAATACTAAAATCGTAACGCTTCACATCCCGTTTCAATTTTGGAAGCTCGCATTTCTGTTATGATAGAAGCAGCCATGGGTCTGGTGGAAAGAAAATCAATGACAATTCACAAGAATATGGAAGATAGGAATCTATAAAACTAGTGAAATTCTTTCACGCCAAAATCAGTCAAAAAAAATGCTAGAAACTTAGAAACTTTGTGGGGGAAATTACTGAATGAAATTTTTTTTAAAGATATCAGAAATGACATTAACACAATCTTCAGTCAATTAATGGCGTATAAATTTAAAATAAAGTTTAAGGATCGCCATAATTTGTAAATCTTTTTCTTTTTTCAGCTTATTATATACGAAAATATTTCTTTCGTCCTTGTCAGAATTGTTTTGTTTTTAATAAAATTCGGAGGAAATATCTTCACATGTGTTATTTATAAGGAAATATTGAAACTAACTTTAAAAGGTAAAAAAGAAACACCATTAATTTTTGTGGAATTCAATACGATAAAGTATAATTTTCTTTATGTTCATCTGTTCAATACTGATGACTACCAAACATTATGGATTCCAGATTCTGCAGAGAAGTTAGTCGAAAAATAAAGAACATTGCTAGATTTAATGGACTAAATTTAAGCTCTTCCCTTATATAAAAGATGGAATCTGACACAGCTGGAATAATTATATTTCGGTTCATCAGACGTAAGATTAGTACGTATGAAACGGCTACTCATAAAAATTTGCCGGACGTTACAGTCCGGAGCGGAGCAACTGTGTGGAAGCCAAAGTTAACAAAATCTTTCGGTTCTCCGTATGTAGCCGTTCCCATAGTTTTATCGTCATATTTGTTTGTTAGCTTTCATTTGTGTTGCATTACATTTTCCCCTTTCCACTGCTAACTGATCATATATTAATATTATTTCTTCATTCTTTGTTTCAGCCTTGGACAGCGGCTAATCTGATTCACCGGCTTCTGAGGTTTAATTGAAATAATCAACACTAGTACTTATATTTTAAGCCTGGCGTTTATTCTCCCGTTGCCGAAGGTGTCACACAGTGGGATTGAACCCAAGCTTACATGATTGGAAAGCAACGTTCTTACCCACACAGCTACGTTTGCAGCCATGGGCCAGACGGTTTGACTGGAACTAGTAACCCAGAGATCTGTACCAAGCGCCAGTCTGGTTTGGCTTGGTTTCTACGCA
Organism: Octopus bimaculoides; assembly: GCF_046866305.1. NCBI lineage: Eukaryota > Metazoa > Mollusca > Cephalopoda > Octopoda > Octopodidae > Octopus > Octopus bimaculoides. The sequence continues at coordinate 116,769,227 of NC_142932.1, read as the reverse complement.
AGGATGCCTTTTATCACGCCAATCACTTCAATGGTGTAGAGGTTGACTATTGCGTGTCACCGGCACGGGTGCCTTTTACGTGTCTCCAGCACGGGTGACTTTTACATGTCACCGGCACTGACCACGATTAAGATTTCACTTGACTTGACGAGTCTCATCAAGCACAGTAAATTCCCACAGGCTCCATCAAATGCCATCGCCTCCATGAGACTCAACATCCTAAGATTGTGCTTGGCCACATCGGCCCATGTCTTCCTGGGTCCACTTCTTCCGCGGGTTCCCTCCAGAATTAGAGCTCAGCACTTCTTTACGCAGCAGTCATCGTCCGTACGCATCACATGAAGTACACATATACGCACGCACTCATGCACTCACACACACACACACACTCGCACATACACACATACGTACTATAATATATATGTATATATACGCTAAATGAGGATTATGGCTGTGTGGTAAGTAGCTTTCTTACCAACCATATGGTTCCGAGTTCAGTCCCACTGCGTGACACCTTGGGCAGGTGTCTTCTACTATGGCCTCGGGCCGACCAAAGCCTTGTGAGTGGATTTGGTTGACGGAAACTGAAAGACGCCCGTTGTATGTATATATATATATATATATATATATATATATATATATATATATATATATATATATCTATATATATGTGTATGAGATGTACTTGCATAGCAAGTGACCTGATCTGAGATCGGGTGCTGGAACGAAAACAATTGCAGCGTGGAAGGTGTTTATAAGTCATTTAAAATAACACACAAAATCCGTTAGATTCACTTCAACATTTAAATTTAAATTTAAATTTAATAAGTACTAGGCTTACAAAGAATAAGTCCTGGGGTCGATTTGCTCGACTGAAGGCGGTGCTTCAGCATGGCCACAGTCAAATGATTGAAACAAGTAAAAGAGTAAAGTGTAAAAGAGTATATATATATATATATATATATATATATATATATATATATATATACACACACATACATATGCATATATATATAAATATATAAATATAAGGGGGTGCGTGTGTTTGTGTGCGTGTGTGTGTGTGTGTGTGTGTGTGTGTGTGTGTGTGTGTGTGTGTGTGTGTGTGTGTAAAAAGGTTGAATTAGATTCTTCCTTTAATTTGGAAGTTTCCCAAAAAAGATTTGTAATATGGATTCTTCATATTTTGCTGGTAGCTTACTGGCGTAAAATTGCGAATATGAAAATAATACTTGTATATGGTGTGTTGTGAAATAACAAAATGTAAGAGGTTGTATACCAAGCAACTATTATTACTCAGGACTCCTCTAAATATGTATACATTGGTTGCACGGAAATTTCTCTTTAACCGAGAATTGATAACCATAAATCTTCTTTTAGGGACCCTAGAAAAGAGAATAGCACAGATCTAACTAAAAAAATTTGGCACCTCAAAAGAAACAATATTGATTTCTCAATTTCTTGGAAAATCCTATTTTCTTCCCCCTCTTATAGATAAATTAATAAAATTTGTAGGTCAGGTTTCGAAGAAAGCTAATGTATAATGAGAATGAAATAGAAATCTGATTAACACTAGGGATAAAACAGTTTTCTCATTAAACACATGACCAAATTCCTCTTTATCAATCTTAAATAATTTTTCACTCCCCACTTGCTTAGACTTGCTTTTGGTGTTTTTTAAAAATATTTCTACATATTATCTTTTTCTATAGAAAACGATTACTCATCACATTCTCTTTACATCACTATATCTTACACTATCTGGATATATCTTTCTATGTATCTAACTTGTCCTTCTAACAATTGCATGACCCGCCATATATTGGGCTAACGTTTTATCTATCTCTCCCTACACCTCCTTTCCTCTCAAAATGTCTGGGGTTTCTTTTTAAATAATATCTTTCCTTAATATATAATATACCTATATATTATTTTATTTTATTTTATTTTATTTACATGTGTCCTTTTAAACTCCCTGAACATACCCATTCTAACTAATACGGTTTTATGTTATTTGTCACTCTACCTGGTAATTGAATATATTTTACTGCTGATACATGCAAACATATAGAGTACTTCTTGGTGTCCTACATGCGTACAACCATGTGTGCATATCTAGATATGGATCTTATATGTCATCTGTGTGTGCATATCGATTATCATCGTATATTTATGCACTATATATTGCCCTTAACGCGTATTTTTTAATATGAACGTGTGCACATATACGTATGTTTCGCATAAAAACAAATATATATATACTACTATTTTTTCTATGTGTCTGTACTTATATGTATATGTATATGCCTTTTTTTCCTCTTTGCACCGGTATGCGTATATATATATATATATATATATATATATATATATATATATATAGTCAATCCAAACAAGAACAAGAAAGAAAGAAACAACAACATGAGGATGTGGAACAAGTACTGTGTTATTGGACGCTCAGGAAAGGAAAGAAAAGAAAGAGGATGTCACGTTTCGAGCGGAGCTCTGCATCAGAAATAAAGGAAATGTCCAAAGAAGGGAAGACAGAGAAAGAAAATCGCCAACGATGCACACGCGGTCACATAATATACTTTTCTACGGTGTTCCTTACTTTACGTATTCCCTAATCAAAAAACATCTGGATTTCCCATATCTATGTATAATAATGTGCAGATATTTCTCTACTCACGTATAAGTAAATATACTAACAATTTTCTCCTAAGTTTTTATAGGACATAGTGTATAAATTTTTTGTATACTGATGTGCACCCCAAAAATCGTAATTTTTCTTATATTCTTAATACACAATACTATTCTATTACTTGAATATTAATACAGACCTAATACCACTACGCCAAGCTTGTTCCTTACGTCATATTTTTATTCATACTTAAACATAGTTACATATAAATTAAACGCTTTTTCCACTCCTTTTTGTTTTCATTCCCAGCTCATTTATTTTCCCTACATTGTTATTTATCCGTACTCCTACATCCAATATTAAATTCCTGGGCGATCTTTTTTCATCGTTATGGCAAATGTAATTGTAATATTAACAACTATTCTTCTGTTTTTACTTGTTTTTCTACCTTATATTTAATACATATTAACGAATATTAGTTCTTATGCGAACACTAGTCCATTTTACGAATCTTTAATCCATTTTTACCTCTATAACAGTTGCTTACATTAACAATAGAGTAGCTCTTTATATATTATCTCCTCTACTTTAACTTCACACTCATGTATTAAATTTGTCTTAAATATACACCACACTAAGTATTGTTTCTAACTGTCACATCATATCTTAATTCAGATGCCTTTCTATTGGACATTTCTATACAATCTTTTCCCTACGCGACTTATTTAGAATCAGAATTTCTAATCTCCGTACTCATCTATAGAGGGAACGTCTCTGAAACATCTCCCACTTATATTTTCAAAATTACCGTTATACTCTTTAGTTTTATTTAATACCTCAGCTATGTAAAGTAGAGAAAAAGAAAAAGAAAAACCTTGTTCGGGGGACACGTTGCGTTACCTGTTCCCGGTATCGAAACCACAGCGTTAAGGCCGTAATCCCGACAATCTAACCAATAGTTCATGTGCCTGCTCACGCAGTTACACACACATACACACTCACACACCCGCACGCACATGCACACAGAATGTATATGTATAGATACATACCCGTATATGCAGAAACATTGGTGTATTTATGGGTTTGTATAAATGTGCATATTTTAGCGAAATCATGTTTCCGTAAGTCAATAGAAGTATATAAAATAAGTAATTCACATTATATTTATATGTAAAAATCCTGTCGCAGCGATGCCAAAGTATTCTATATGTAAATGAAAATTATATAAAGTGATGAATGCGACGTTGAATATACATATATCTTTTCCTGTATATATGCGTATTTGTTTGTATCGTTGGCTGCTTGTGAATAAGTATCTATTCTTGCACAGGAATGTTCAAATAAGAATACTGTGGATGCGAATTAGCATTATGTTTGTGATTATGCTGACCTATGTATCTGGGTCAATGAAATGATGTTTGCGCGTGATTTCATTTAATGTTTTGACGTCTCTATAGGTACGTATATGTACGCTTGCGTTTCTGCATACCTTTGTGCTCAAGTGAGTTTAAATTTTCAAGGTAATTAATTTGCTTGTATAACTGAATTGTGAATGCATAACTTTCTGGCTCTATCCATGCATCTATCTATCTATCTATCTATCTATCTATCTATCTATCTATCTTTCTAACTATCTGTATATATGCTTATATACATATCTTTCTCTCTCTCACTCTTTCTGTACAGACACACACGCATATACATATATATATATATATATATATATATATAGGGAGAATTCACAAAAAAAAAACAACAAATGACGAAGACAGGTGGTGTAGACAACAAACAGATGTATTAGTTTAAAGCTCGGGAAGTGAAAAGTCTTTAACGTTTCGAGCCTACGCGCTTCCACAGAAAAGAACACAGAAAGAAACAAGGAGAGAAAATAAAGAATGTGTAGTGGCTGGTCGAATATATATATATATATATATATATATATATATATATATATATATATCACTCTTACAGGAGGAGTAAATGGAGACAATAAGAATCAGTATACGTGGAAGATCAACAAAGAGGAAAGGGGAATTAAGTCATGATTTGGAACAGAAGGACTAATGTAAAGAGAAGGACAAAAAGAAGAGAGGGAGGAATAGAAAGACCAGAAAAAAGGATGCTTATTATAGCAGAAGAGAGCAGAGGATGACCGAAATTAACGAAAGGACAGTCATGAAAAAATCGGTGATTGTAAAAGGGGTCATCACACCCGAAAATATTTGCATTGTTTTCAGGACAGATACTCAGCAAATATTGTGTAGAAGTTTGATATACGCCACTTACGCGCATGGCTGATTTAAATCTTTAATATTTGATCATTTGTACAATCATGCACAGTGGGGGAATTGTATTTGAAAATGAATGAAAGATCAGCGTAACTATATTATGAAGGCTGAGAAAGCTTTGGTGAGATTGGATATAAAATAAAAATGGAGGGAGATGTGTGAGTTTAAAATAAAATAGAATTTAAAACTAAATACATTTGAAGGTCGAATATAATTGTAAATTAAATTAAATTAAAAGGATCTTTTTTTTAAAAAAATTAAACCATTAAATAGATTAAGGATTAAAATTTAGGGCTAAAATTTAAAATATGAAATCAAATTAAAGCAAATTAAAAATTAAAAGTGTTTTAAGAAAATACACAAAAATACATAAAAAATGAAAAATATATAAAGACAGAGAAAAAAGGAAAAAGAAAGGAAATAGTAAAATAGGAAATAGAAATAAATTAAATGAATAAATGAAATGAATTTTTTGAAATTTTATATTATTTTATTTATTTTTTATTATTGTTTTATAATTACTTTTTCTTTTTCATATTTTTTGAATAGTGTTCAAATTTTGTTAAAACTCTTTTAATTCTTTTAATATTTAATTTACATTAATCTAATTTCATAATTTTGGTCTCAAGTTTTATTCCTTAATCTATTTAATAGTTTAATTTCTTTTTTAATTCTTTTAATTTAATTTAATTTAAAGTTAGATTCGGCCTTCAATTTTATTTGGTTTTAAATAACTCCACTTGATTTGATTTTATATAAGCCTCACACTTCTCCCTGTATCTCTATTTTATATCCAAGCCCACGAGAGTTTTCTAAGAAAATCAAGATCTTCGTCGTCATTGACTGTAGAAATCATAATTAGTGTAGCCAATGCAGAATAATATAAAAGAAATGAGACCAAATCAAGTTTTGGGACCTGAAAAGAATGTGCGATCTTTCGGCTACGCGTAACATGCGTAAATATATTTTTACACCTCATTGATCTAGAAACGCGCGTCCACAATTAATGAAGGTCAGGTAGATTCGTTATTTTTTCTATTTTTGCTTTTGTAGTTTGCGTGTATTACTGTTTTGGGGAGTCATATTTTAGTAGAGAAATAGTAGTTTTCGCTGCTATTTCTAATTTTCGATGTGTGGTGAAGCAATACTTGCTGAACCCTACATTTTAAATATATGTGTGTATATATATATGTATATATATATATATATATATATATATATATATATATATATATATATATATATATATATATATATATATATATATTCTTACAAAAAACCCCATGCACACACACACACACTACCCACAGACATAGCAGAAACAGGAATAACTGTCCAGCTCTTCACTGTGTATCTGTGTGAGTTTGTAGAATATTTAACTTTGTTTCGGGTGTAATTTCCTTTTAGCCGGTCGCTAACGGAGAGACAAGAGTTTTTGAGTTAAGAAAATCCCCGTTGGTTGTAAATATGTAGTGAAATTAAAGTCTGTTTTAATATTTTGTCTTTTTTTTAACTGGCGATGTACACAACCAAGTGTTTGCATCTATACATCTAAAGATTCTCAGACGGAGACTCTTGGGAATGTTATACAAAGTGAATGCATGTGTGTATGTATGCATGAATATATATATATTCTTTTCTTGTTTCAGTCATTTCACTGCGGCTATGCTGGAGCACCACTTTTACTCGAGCAAATCGACCCCATGAGTTATTCTTTGTAAACATAGACACGTGTAACCTTAACGTAATCCCGAGGGAGATTCAGCGTGACACAGAGTGTGACAAAGCTGGCCCTTTGAAATACAGGTACTACTCATTTTAGCCAGCTGAGTGGACTGGAACAACGTGAAATAAAGTGTCTCGCTCAAGGACACAACGCGTCGCCGGGAATTGAACGCACGACCTTACGATCGTGATCCGTATGCCATAACCACTAAGCCACGCACCTTCACATGCATGTGGTACATTTGACAGGTTCGAAAAGCTTTATCCAACTAATCAACTTGCATTGGAATAATGTTAGAATAAAACTACGTAAATAAACTAAAATACATTTCGAGCTTTTAAATGTGCGATCAACATTATATAGAATTCTCAAGGTTGTTAGTAGTTTGCCAATGTTAACATTAATTATGATTACATTTTTCGTACATCAAAGGTGCATTTGGCACCTCACATTAGTCTTGTGGCTACATATGAATATATAAATTAAGTAAATATAATACGAGGCGTAACATGCCCGGTAGGTTTGGCGAAAATTCATCGAATACCTTTGTGTCCTATGGTTGTAAAATGTTTACAAGGCGAAGTGTCTTCAAGTAATTATATATATACCTCTATCTATATATGAATGCATATATATATGTTTATATATGTGTGTATATATATATATAGTTAGATAGATACATACATACATATATATACGTACATATATATGCATGCATATATATATATATTATATATATATTTTATATATATATATATATATATATATATATATATATATATATATATGCGTGTGTGTCTGTGTGTGTATGAGTATGTGTAAGCGTGTGTGTGTGTATACATACATACATGTATATATGTATATATATCCAAGGAGAGTGAATCTGTGTGTGCATTTGTGTGTACATAACTATGCTTTTACGTGTGTATGTCTATACAAGTAAAATTGTACAGGTATTTAACGAAATATATCTACACTTGTAATAGACAATATTTGTATACGTACTTATACTGGTTCATAAATTCCATATCTATGAAGAAACACACACACACATACACACACATATATATATGTAATAAAAATACGTACCTGTTTGATATATATATACACACACACTTATGTATGTATATACATATATATTATATATACATACATCTATGCATACATATTATATGTGAATGTATACACATAGATATGTTTGGGTATGTGTATATACAAAACACACAGGTAGAGGCTACGGCTGATGGAGAGGGTCAGGTGTCGAGTGTGTGTAGGAAAAAATAAAATGGCGTTTGTGTGTTGGATGGTTTAAGTATTCGATTTGATATTTGGGAATTCATGTCTGACGAAAACGAATTATGATAAAAGCAATGAAATGATTTATTATGTAAATAGGGAGTTCATTTCGAATTTTATGAAAATGAACTGCGGTACGTCTGGGGATATTTATAATTAATTTCGCAGATATTTCTCATGCTGCTCCTATTATTACTACTATTACTACTTGAGATTAATACTCTAAAAATTTAGTTATTCTACAAAATATATATCATGGGATATCGACAGGATCCAGTGTTATTGCTTCCAACAAATAAAAGTATTTTATAACCAAAACCTCATAAGATTTAAGAGAATAATTTGTATTTTTCACTACGTAGGAAAATTATAATGTCTGTCCCATACTTGTTGCAGCCATAGAGCTCACGCAAATGGTAGTAAGAGGATTTCGGAATTGAAACGTTAGTTTAGGCTTATCTGCAAGTCTATAGATTCAAACCACTGACTGTTATGTAGACTGGTAGATCTTTGAATTCAATGCATTGCAGAATCTACTAGCAGAAACCACAGACGCCCAAAGGTGTAGGATGCCTGACAAACAACACGCCTGCTTTCATAGGCGAAACTGAGACCAGCTCGACAAGAACCAATGTGTGTGTGTGTGTGTGTGTGTGTGTGTGTGTGTGTGTGTGTGTGTGTGTGTGTGTGTGTGTGTGTGTGTGTGTGTGTGTGCGTGTATGTGTGTGTGTGTGTGTGTGTAATATATACGTATCTGCTGTCTATTAAATAAATGTCAATATACATATCTAAATTGAAAGATCATTGATTATGTTAACCGTAATGACGGTCAAATTCTGTACGAGCTTCCGTCAACTGATTACATTAGTCGTACGTATGGTAGAATATACAGTGACAGGATTTCAAACCACAATAACGTTGATATTTCTGTGCCTCAGTCATTTCTTTTATACGAGAAAATCAATGCCAATTCCCATTTTATGAAGCACTTCCCTTCAGATTTATAGGCAAAGAAAAATGTGTGTTATGCACATTACTGATATAAGACGATAATGTTATCCTTTCATGGCTTATTTTTCTACGTTTTAATTGATTATGACTTTTAACAGAAGGCCAGCTATGATCGGGCAAACTTAAAAGCAGAGCTATCTCTTGTTTAGCTAGGGCTAGATAGTTCTTTATATCCTGCCTTTTATAACCAGAATAGTTTAGATTGAGAGAGATTTAGCAACTACTTTTAACAGCTTTAGCGATCCCGTAGAGGACCCGTCATTTGTTCGTGACTTCTATGTTGCTATTGTTTTTAGTTAAACTAAGTTATATCAGCACCAAATCGATATGTGCATTCATAAATATTCCAACCTTGGTAATCCTATCATTATCAGGCTTATGAGACTTCATTATATAATGTGTCCTCTTCACATTAGCAGTATGTTTTGAAAGATATTATCTGCTATTTATTACAGATTCAGTGGCTACGAATAGACTACATCAGTAGCATTATGGCACGATGCGTCCTGATCACTCTTTTACTCTTTTACTTGTTTCAGTCATTTGACTGCAGCCATGCTGGAGCACCGCCTTTAGTCAAGCAAATCGACCCCAGGACTTATTCTTTGTAAGCCTAGTACTTATTCTAACAGTCTCTTTGCCGAACCGCTAGGTTACGGGACGTAAACACACCACACACCAGCATCGGTTGTCAAGAGATGTTTGGCGGACAAACACAGATACACACACACACACACACACACACACACACACACAAACAAACACACACACACACACACATATATATATATATATATATATACGATGGGCTTCTTTAAGTTTCCGTCTACCATATCCACTCACAAGGCTTTGGTTGGCCCGAGGCTATAGTAGAAGACACTTGCACAAAGTGCCACGCAGTGGGACTGAACCCGGAATCATGTGGTAGGTAAGCAAGTTGCTTACCACACAGCCACTCCTGTTGTTATTTTGTTTTTTCTTTAATGTTTTTATTCGAGGGAAGAAGTACAACACCCGTCATTCTTTTCACGGCCTTCGAGGCTAGCGCGAGCAAGTTAATTTCCGACATTAGATTTGAGCGAATGCTTTCACTAGAAAGGACCACGTTAGAGACACAAAAATACCAGAGTAGTCGAAAACAGATGTTGCGACGTTCATCGTTTTCCTCTTTGACCCAAATGCATTAACATAGGCGCAGGAGTGGCTGTGTGGTAAGTAGCTTGCTTACCAACCACATGGTTCCGGGTTCATTCCCACTGCGTGGCATCTTGGGCAAGTGTCTTCTACTATAGCCTCTGGCCGACCAAAGAGTTGTGAGTGGATTTGGTAGACGGAAACTGAAAGAATCTTGTCGTATATATGAACTTATATATATATATGTATGTGTGTCTATATGTTTGTGTGTCTGTGTTTGTCCCCCCAACATCGCTTGACAACCGATGGGGGGGGGGGGGTGTTAACGTCCACGTAACTTAGCGGTTCGGCAAAAGAGACCGATAGAATAAGTACTAGTCTTACAAAGAATAAGTCCTGGGGTCGACTTGCTCGACTAAAGGCTGTGCTCCAGCATGGCCGCAGTCAAATGACTGAAACAATTAAAAGAGAGTAAACGAGAAAGAGTAACTAGCAGAAAATGTCTCAGTCAAAACTGACTGATAACATGGCTTCTTGGTATATATGATTTGGTTCGTTATCTGCGGTAAGAAGAGTAAATATTTGAGAAACAATATTTATAAACCACGCGGCGTCGTTCTTGTTATTTACATAAAAATGAGTCCTGATTGACCAAACACAATCAAGCTGTGGTCATTTTGTGTTTTATTCAAATATCGTGTAAATAATCTACATTATCTAATACGTCATTTGTTTTTGAAGTAATAGAGTATGAAGAAACTTTTAGCTTGTGTTTTTAAGAGGACCAGTAACAATGTAAAGAGTTCTCTAGTTCGTAAAAGAAAAGTTAGTGAATCGTAATTTCTATTTCCCCTTCAAATTACATTGTGAACTACTGGAGTGCAAAATAGCTTGCAGTAGGTTTTTTTAACGAAAATAGTTAATCGCAGTGTTAACAAGATGGCCTTTTCAGTAAAGATGGCTCACCTACCTTAACAAACGTGATTCATTCAATTATATTGGAGAAAATAGAGTCTAACTTATCACTAAACATTTTCACGTTTTCATTGCCAATATTGCTTGAAGTAAAATTAGATAATTTGTTGCAATATAGGTATAATCAAACGCATCTTCTAGTTGCCTTTCGATAGTCATTCTGCTTTGAGATCATTTCGATATCATAATGTAAATGCAGAGCCCCCTTATGAGAGGTTTACGACTGTACAAATATGGTGCTGCGGGCTAACTTTCGTTAAATTGGTTAGAATATGAAAGAATAAAAATTATATGTTTTTGCGATGGTTTTATGAAACATTATATTTTCTGGTTAATTTCTCACTAAGATAATGAACTTAGATCTGATATACCATTTTTTTCATATTATTTGTTTCTTTCTTTTTTTTAAGTCTTTCTCTTTTTGTCATTCCAAGGATCATACTTTCCAAAATTGTGTCGCAGAACCTATAAAACTTTTCAAGTGTAGGATTCAACGATCTAATCCAAATGTAACAGCTTCGTTTTTAAAGCAAGCTTTCAAAGAGATAATGAGAGCGTGAGTCTCTATAAACAAAGTCATTCCAACGGTGACCACCCCGTCTTTTTATCATACAGAGTGTAACAAAAACATATTTTTAAGCGCGGATATAGTAATGTGTAATTTGAGGGAAAATTGCCTGCTATTTCTAATATTATACAAGCTTACACACACTGAATGTCTATATGAATATACGCTCTATTACATACATACATACATACATACATACATACATACATACATACATACATTTCATTTATATATATATATATATGTGTGTGTGTGTGTGTGTGCGTGTGTGTGTGTGTGTGTGTGTGTGTGTGTGTGTGTGTGTGTGTGTGTGTGTGTGTGTATGTATATGTATATGTATAAGTATATATGTATATATGTATATATGATTGTACATGTTGCAGCATCTAAACCTTTCTTTATATATTTTCAAACATACTTAATAGAGTTAACAGAGTTGCAGAACTCAACATTGACTCTGTCTGCCTGTAGTCGTCTTTGCTTCACTGTAGAATACTGATCTGATCATCTACATCTACCCTCGTCTCCTCTTGTAGAGAGTGAGAACATTGTTGTCGGGAAGTTTTTCGAAAATTAAAATGGGGATTAAATGGAAAAATGAGTTACTCGAATATCTTGACAAGAGTGATTGAAATAAATGGCGATTGTGAAACGCCATACGCACGCTCGCCACACACAGACACACACATACAGTATCAAACATCAGATGAAATGGACGTGTATGTGTGAGAGAGAGTGACACTTAGACATCACTCTCTCTTTCTCTCTCTCTCTCTCTCTCTCTCTCTCTCTCTCTCTCTCTCTTTCACACACACACACGTACGTACAAAAGAGATGCATGCATATCTATGTACGTACGTATACATGAAAACACACCCCTTGACTGACTCTCTGTCTCTCTCGCTCTCTCTCTCTCTCTCACACACACACACACACACACACAAACTCATACATACATAAATGTATACAAACGTACATACAAAAACACACGTGTGCTTGTGTGATTGACTTGTGTGTGAGAGAGAGGTGCAGAGAGAACATTGCAAACAAAGAATGAGATAAACACGAAATGAAAAATCGTATACATAAAAGCACGTTAAACACTATCTTCTATCGAATATTTAAAGTAAGTAAATATTTCTTTCAGTAGCTTTTAAATATTTCTTTTCCAAGTGGTTTGCAAATAGCGAATTAAAACTTGAAATGAAAACATTAAAATAAAGAGTGAGATACTTTCCAAAATGAAAACGGAAGTCTTCGTAGTTACTACGTCAGTATCGGAAGCTGACATCGAAAAACATTTTTAAAGAAGTGAATCATATATGTAAAGTAATATATATTTTTAATAAAAAAAAAATAAACTGATGACCCTATTATGTACCCGAGGTCAAATTATTCATGGACCCAGGTCTATTACATATATATATATATATATATATATATATATATATATATATATATATACATACATATAGTAATCTCTCGACTATCGCGGATGTTACGTTCCAAAACACCCCGCGACAGGTGAAAATCCACGAAGTAGAAACAGTATTGTACTGTACATATATTTTTTTTTATTTTTCTCATTTGTATATATTTATTTTATTATGAATACAAAACAACACCACAGACTCGTATCCCGATTTTCATTTTCCATACAATATATGCTTTTCTTTGTTTACTCATCTACAGTACACTACGTATTTTCTTTTAATATATTTTAATTAATGTGTTACACAGTGCAGCACTGTACTGTATTTTTATTTATTAATTTATTAATTTTTAGGCGCGAAAATGCTTAGCTTACCATAGAAATAATTAAAATCTAAAAAATGTAAATACCTATCAGCTGCAGATACATACGTACATACATACATACGTACATACATACATGCGTACATACATACATACATACATACATACATACATACATATATATATATATATATATATATATATATATATATATATATATATATATATATATATATATATATATATATATATATATGTAACTTCGAACTCTTCTCTCTTAAAGACTATCAGTAGTCAAAACATACATACATACATACATACATACATACATACAAACGGGTCAGAAGTGAAGAGCTCTACATGTCCTCACTACTTGCCGATGATCCTCCACAGAAACCAAATATTTCAGGGTTAAGATACGTAAACAGACACCTGCAAATGAAACTCTCTACCCGCTACAAATAGATTAACGGAAAATATTGCTTCTCTCGAAGTGGTGAGCGTTACATTTCGTTATATTTTGAAGATTGCGCTGGAGCTATCCAAGAGCCCTAGATAGTTAAGGTAATGCTTAATGAATAAGAGAGACAATGACGCCCGCAAACCCAAAAATGCAAGAGAAAATCAAGATAAAATCGTCTTGTGTAGAAGCCATTTACCCTTAGCATTTGGAACGCCCATATATACGATGGGGTGCTGAAAATTTCTGGGCTTTGAATAAAAGAAAATACAGCACGTTAACTATGGTTTCATTCAATGTATTCCCTACTCAGATTCACACACTTATTGCAAAGGCCCTTCCCTCAAACCAGGTTTTTCACGATACCCTTAGAGCCAGGAACTTTTCAGCACCCCCTCGTTTTCCACCTACTTTGTCTACAAACCAGCCAGATCCGGTCTCTCATACAAATAAGTTGAGGACACATATCTGTCAAATGTAAATAATGTAAATAATATACATAATTCCTCATCTCTCAAATATAGAACTGTCTTAACAAGCACACTATCGAAATCTACAAGATAATGCATGCATGATTAATTCAAAACAATCTAAATAAATAGCCATTTGATAGAGTAATCTCATTGCTAACGGGTTGAACAGGGTAACGGAGGCTGCTAGAAAAGGTCACTGAGACGTGATGCTATTGCTTAAAGAATATATAATACATTTGTAGAAAAGCGTTTCGTGTGATAAATACAGACAATGTTTCAATTATTGAATGCATAAATACATATCAACAGCAGAAATACAGTGGAAAAAAATTACCATGAAAATTCAATAAAGTCCAAACATAATAGAACTAATATAGTTATGTGGGCCAAACACATAAGTGTCATGTGCAATTATAGATTCTATGATTCAACATGATTGCAAAGAAGAAAATATATCTAATGAAATGCTTCGAAACCGGTAACTTCTCTACTCAAATTATAAATTAATATTTAGACCCCACCAGCATCTGCAAAAAGTTATATATATATATATATATATATATATATATATATATATATATATATATATATATATATATATATATATATATATATATATATATATATATATATATATATATATATAAATATCTCAATGCACTATAGAACAAAAAGTGGACTATATACCTGTTGTAACTTGGTTATCTATAGTCCGATGATATTTCGGAATTACAATTCCTTCTTCAGATCCAGCAAATAAGATCTGAAGAAGGAATTGTAATTCCGAAATATCATCGGACTATAGATAGCCAAATTACAACCGGTGTATAGTCCGTTTTTTGTTCCATAGTTCATTGTTATACCATTCTAAACTTTTATTCTTTACAAACAATACACAATGCTTCAAGCGAACTACAATACTCTCTTATATATATATATATATATATATATATATATATATATATATATATATATATATATATATATATATATATATATATACAAACTATAAGCATAACAATAACAATAAGCAAGACTTTTCAAAACTTAACAAGTAAATCGTAAGGTCTATCGTTCTTATTTATCCAAATTTCGGCGCCGGACACCAGTTCTTTCTGTGTAGGAAGGATTCAAATAATTATGACATTGTATATACATGCACACACACACACACAAACACACACACACACACACACACACACACACACACACACACACACACATAAATGTTTATTGTTTATAGATCGATATTTAGATAGATACATTTCTTTTATTAGCCACACAGGGCTCAACAAAGATGTGACAAATACAATGTAGAGCTTTTCTTTTTGGGAGGGGGAAGGAAAAAAATAGGGGTGTGTCGATCAAAAGGGATCGTAGGAAGGGAAAAAGGAGGGAGTTCGATCAAAAGGGATCGAAAAAGTAAAAAAAACGATCAATAGGGATCGTGTATCACAGTCAGATAGATAGATAGATAGATAGATAGATAGATAGATAGATAGATAGATAGATAGATAGATAGATAGCTATACATACATATGATGTATGTTTGTATGTATATTGCAGATCCATTGCAGAAATTTTCTACATCGTATTCAATTACTGTCATGCTATGTTTATTCGTGTTAATTTTTCACTAATATATTTATATTACATATTTGGTTGTTTTTCCTTCATATTTGTTGCCGCTGATTTTGTAGCGTTTATACTTATTTTTATCATTGTTGTTATTGATGATAGCTCTTTGTGCTTCTTGTCTTTCTTTCCTTTTTTTCTTCCATTTTGTTCTCTAGTCATTTTAATGTCTTTAACAGCGCCGTTCCAACGGAAATATATTTTTAAATGTTTACAGATAAAACATGCTTGGCTAAGCTTTTTCGCTTTAAAATTAATTTTACTCCCCTTTTAATGGCCAATTATTTCAGAGATAAGAGGAGAACTATCGAATTACGTTCTACTTATATGTCTGGAAGTTATTTGAGTAAATTAAATTACAAAACGTGTGTCTTCTGGGAGATTTTCTCTAAAATCAGGGAGCGAAAATGTATAAAAATCGAACACATATAGACAACAATTGTAGACAGAGCCAACATTTTGTCGATTCAGTCAAAAGTATTACATATTTAAATTCAATTTTTTTCATTATTATTCATTGCTGTAAATAGCTGTCGATGGCAAAATCGGTGTTCAGGCGAACAAACTGTCTTGTAATATTTATTTACAGAATTATACATAGTGAATTCAAATCCCGTCGAGATTGACTTGGCTTTTGCCCTTTCGGGGTCGTTGAAATGATGTAATTATGTATTTGTCAAATACTGCGACCAATGCAATCTACTTTTTGCTTATTCGAAGTATGAGAAACTACGTACGTATTAGAAATTATTATTCATTGAGAGAAAATGAAGCGGGTAGTATAATCAGATCAGCGACTGATTAAGTGCTTTGTTTGGTCAGACATCACAACTTGACGTTCTGAATTAGCATCCTACCGATGTCGAAAAATAAATTCTATTTAAATACTGCAGTCTATTTCAACAACTTTTCCCTTTTCCAATAGCTTATTACCTCATGTCTATATCAAGGATCCTTATTAATCCCTACGATATTATTTTCCCCTTGACCCTTAACTTCATAGGGAATCAATCGCAGAGGATTTGTCGTATCAGAGAGTTTGTGTGTGTTGAGCATTTCTTTTCATGATTGTGTAGCATGTAAAAACTAATTTTTCGTATACCCTATTGGTAGGATATGATACTCCTAAAAGAATCAAATCTGTGAATATGTGTCTGCAGCTCTGCATTAAATAGATGTACATGCACCCAATCAATGTGCATCAAAGTATCTTTTGATTCAACGCACCCTCAGTTCATGAGTCCAACCCCGAAATCAATCGGTCTGTGTAAAGAAAGCATGTGTAACAATCTCAAACCACTACTGTAGGCGAGTTGATGCATCAGATTGCATTTAGAAATGTTATATCGGTTATCCGCTGAGGCCTTCCATCCCTACCTCCAGTTTCATGCGTTCTTGCAAGTATCCATTGCGTATGCGAAGCAGGTATGATTCCAAAACTGGTAGCAAAGAGCGATATAGACAACATACATGTTAAATGGAAGATATGTTATCTAATATGGAGTTCATTCACCTTTGTCATCAGAAACAGCTTTAATACGTTGAGAATTTACTAATACCGGGTTTGAAAGATTGTTAAGGGAATCTTGGTTCGTTCTTGACGTAAATCAATTCAGAATTTCAAAATGCACCCTAAATGTTCGATTGTAAGATCCGCATATTTCGAGGGACATTTTGTGATTTTCGTTACAGTTTTTAATAGCCATGACAACCAGATATATATATATATATATATATGGGAGGATATACAAAAAATAACAACAGACGAGGACAGGTGGTGTAAATAACAAAAGTATATATTAGTATGACGCTCGGGAATACGGAAAGTCTTTGACGTTTCGAGCTACGCTCTTCAACAGAAAGAATACGGAGACAAGGAGAAAAACACGGAGAAAAAAAATTGATTATATATGTATATATATATGTATATATATATGTATATATATATGTATATATATATATATGTATATATATATGTATATATATATATATGTATATATATATGTATATATATATGTATATATATATATATATATATATATATATATATATATATATATATATATATATATATATATATATATATATATATATATATATATATATATATATATATATATATACATATATATATTATATTATATTATATTATATTATATATATATCTGCATGTACATATGTATGTATATATATTATATATATATATATATATATATATATATATATATATATATATATATATATATATATATATATATATATATACATATATATATTATATTATATTATATTATATTATATATATATATATGTATATATATGTGTATATATATCTATCTATATATATATATATATATATATATATATATATATATATATATATATATATATATATATATATATATATATATATATATATATATATATATATATATATGTATATATATAGGCATGTACATATGTATGTATGTATATATAGATTTAAGTACATGTACATATAAGTATATAGGTATGTATTTCGTTTTTGTATTTGGTTTGGAAGATTCTTTTATGTGAATTCGTGTGCCTTATTATTTAACAAACTCACCAGTTCGATTTCACATCATTTACTTTTCTAAACTTTTCACTGAAAAGGTTGTAAGACGCAACGAAAATTTTAGAAAAAATAGATAAGTAAATGAGTGGAAATTGAACCGGTGAGTGTGTTAAATAGTAAAGCACTAAAACAGAATGACTCTTCCCAGACGCAATATAATATATATACGTGTGTGTGTGTGTGTGTGTGTGTGTGTGTGTGTGTGTGTGTGTGTGTGTGTGTGTGTGTGTGTGTGTGTGTGTGTTTGTGTGTGTGTGTAATATTCATGTTCACACATGTACATACATACATATGTATATACATTTTCATATATACATACGAGAGTGAAAGAGTTGTGACTCTACTCCCTAGAACGAAGGCAGGAAAGCTGTGCAGTAATATACATCTGGATAATCCTAGAGAAACTTGTACCAAACTTTGGCATCGTCATTTACACAAAGAGCAAGGCCGGGTGCCACTTCATAGCACCAAAAATCCCAACATTGCCATCAGGATATATGGGACCAGATACTGCAGCAGCTTGGGCTTCAAGGACCCGCAGCTCTTCAATACCCTGCCACAAAACCTGAGAGACCTGCATCGCGTGGATGTAGGCGTTTTCAAAACAAAACTGAATTTCCTTCTGTCAAGAGTTCTGGACGAACATACCAAAAGGCAGGAAAACACAGTTAAGGGCAGCTATGTCGAGCTCCCTTATCCACCAAATGTCACATATCAGAGAAGGTTTCGTGAAAGTGTAGCAAAGCAGACAGCGGATCCCCAGCATGGCGCAGTCCTCGGACTGAAACTAAAATGGAAAACGTGTGTCTGTATATATTGATGTGTATATGCGTATATACGTGTATGCAAATATATAAACTTATAGATGTATGTATATATGTATTAGTGCATATATGTATGTATTAATATGCATATCAAGAGAGAGAGGTTAAGGGAGAAATGGACAGAAAAGTGTTAAATATGCTAAAATGTTAATTACGTTCTTCTGAAAGCACAGACGATCTCCTATTATAAATTATCATTAGCTTACAAATAAAAGACACGTCCTGAACTTGAAATGTTTTACACTTTAGTTGTAATGTTTTCATCACAAAAGTAAATGTATCGCTTAACGTCTATTCAAGCTCACACCACTGCCAGGAAGAAATTACTTAGACGTCATGTATTTATAATAATATCCATCAAATGTAACAGCAACCAACCTAACACAACAATTAACACCTTGTAGGGGAGATTGTTGATATGGTGATAGAGATCTATGTGTGATGGTTTTTGTAATGTGCGTCTAGAATAAAAGATGTGGTGGTAGGTGTGAGAGTTTATATGCGTGGTGTGTGTGTGTGTCTACTATGTTATGCATATATGTATTTATGTATTTATTGTATATATAAAAACACTAGACACACACATATATGTATTATATGCGAGTGTGTTTATATGTATATATATATATATATATATATATATATATATATATATATATACGCAACGAAAATTTTAGAAAAAATAAATAAGTGAATGCGTGGAAATCAAACCGGTGAGTATGTTAAATAATAAGGCACTAAAAGAAAATGACTCTCCTCACACACACACACACACACACACACACACACACACACACACATATATATATATATGTATATATATATATATGTATATATATATATAAAATTTGAAAATCCTACAAGACTAGGTGAAAAGCGCTTTATATGATTTATAAAACATGTGAAATATTAATAAAAATCTGTAAATGTACATCCATCCAGATTTCTCAGTACCTTAAATTTTTTTCTAATATATAATTCCTGTACATCACCTCCATCCAAACCTTCCAATATATATATATAAAATCAAAATAAGCAACACGGTTTTTAAAAATGATTGCAGTACGCACGTTTCATGCTACTCCATTTATTTAAGTAATGCAAGCATTACTTAAATAAATGGAGTATGAAACGTGCGTACTGCAATCATCTTTAAAATCCGTGTTGCTTATTTTGATTTTTTAATCACCTTGCTTTTAGAATAGTTTTTGGATAATACCATACTATATTCTGGTGCCTAAACATAAGTACCATATTCAATTTTGAATTTAAATCTAAAAGAAAAGAGAAATAAAGGGAAAAGGAAAAGAAAAATGTGGAAAAAAAGGAAAAAAGAAGAGCAAGAAGAAGGAAGGAGGAAGGTAAAGAGTAAGAGGAAGTAGACAAAATGTAGTTGAAATGGTAGGGAGAGGAAATTAATCTATCAGGAATAAAGAATTCAGAGATGGAATACTTTAGGAATGGTCAAAAATGTTGAGTTATTGTGAAAAGATGACCTTTGTGAATTCTTCGGTCGGAGGTCAGTTTATTTCTCCTTCACAGCTCGCACGGTGTGCCCCCACCTACGCACATATATACACACACACACACATACATCCACACACACATACATACGCATGCGTCCACACATCCACACACGCGTGTATACATATATCCACACACATACACATACACACGCACACGCATACATATATACACATATATATATACATCTACATACATACACACTCACATATACACACATGTATACATATATATATACACCCACATGCATACGCATACACATCTATACGCACACATATATATGCATATATACAAATGTTTCTATGTACATATACATATACATATACATACATATACATGCACATACACACATATATGCACACATACACATACATACATTCACACATATACACACATATGTAGATACATAAACATAAATATCCATATGCGCACATGCACATATACACACACATATATACATATATATATATATATACACGTTTGTCTGTACATGCATATATGTTCACACATACACGAGTAAGAGGGTGTATATCCATACATACCTATATCCCTATATTTTTACGTAAATATACTTACTTACATACCTACACACCCATATATATATATATATATATATATATACGCACACACCTCTAGATATTTCCTGACATATATGCACATGCGTACATAATATAGTGCAAACAGGAGTGTATACTCATATCAGGTGGATGTGTCATCAAAAGACAGGATTAGATCTCTTACCCTCGAGGGTTCCGGTTGAATTTAAGTTCACAGCAAGAGAAGTGCAAGAGAAGGCAGTTGTGTCAGATTCTCTCATGCATCGAATGTCAAGTTATAAAAAGAGTACCGAAGTAAAAAAATGTATGTCGCAAAATCAAATGGTAGTGCCCCAGCATGGTCACAGTTCGTGAGATGAAACTAGTTCAATTCAATTCATATGTGATTTTCCTTCTTCAGGCAGTGTTTGGCGGGTGCCTTTCTGTGGATTGTTGGTTGGTTGTTCTGGTGGTTGTGGTATTATTTTTTGTTCAGTTTTGGCTGATATTTTCATATAAAATATTCTTCCTTAGGAAGGGAATATTTTGAATATTTTGAATTTTCGTTTCCCACATTTTTCAAAATGTTCGGAATAGGATTTATTTCTAACGTAGGGGCTATGGATCTGTTGTTTGTGTACCCTTACTCTCTCATATAGTCCGATGCCTGTTTCTCCAATGTAGTATTCGTTGCATTCGGGGCATGTGGCACAGTAGATTAATTTCCTAGATTTGCAATTCATATTTGCATTTATTTTAAGTGTCATTGTTTTTGAAAGTGATTTGTACTCCCTCTTCAATGTAGTCGCACGTTCCACAACGAGGATCACCACATTTTAAAACTCTCTTAGTTGTTTCTGTGCTTGTAATTTTTTCTTGCTTTAAGAGTTTTCTTTTGTTGAATGCTTGCCGTCTGCTATAAATTATGTTTGACTCTGTTATTAATTGGTTCATTCTTGATGAATATTGAAGAATTGAGAGGTATCTTCCTGCAGTGTTGATGATGTCATGATTTCTTGGGTTGTTGGGGATGACAAAAGGAATGCTTATGATTTCATTTTAATTTCTATTTTTGTGCGTTTGTGTTTCCTCTGAGGGTTGTGGTTGGAATGTTTTTTGCGTTGGTGAATGCTGTGTCAGTTAAACAAGTGGGATATTTTTGTTCCTTTAGAAATATTTTTAATTCCTGTAATCTTGTGTCTCTTAATTCTGCATTTATTACTATCGTGAAAATTCTTTTTGCTGTTTCTTTTGTATGTGAAGTAAGGGAGGAATGAAAGTTCAAATATTGGTGTGTGTCTGTAGGTTTGTAGAAGAGATCTGTTTTTATAGTGCTATTTCCTTTAATTAAAGGTATGTCCAAAAATAGTAATTCCTTTATGTTTTGTTCAATGATGAATTTTATTGAAGTATGTAAGTTTTTTAAAAGTGAGAGATTCTGAAGACTTCTTGGTTTTTGGCCCAGAATATAAAGCAATCGTCTAAATATCGTTTCCAATTATTTTTTTTATATAAATGGAGAATTGTTCGTTAACTGTTTCCGCTAGTTGGAAATAAAGCTTGACCTCTAAGAAGCCCATAACGAGTGTTGCATGTGTGGGGGTTGCTTTTGTCGCCATGCCCCTTTTATTTGAAAATAGTAGTTGTTATCGAGGAAGGGATTATTTTCCAGTATTAATTTTAATCCTTCGAAAATGAAGGTTTTTGAGAATCTTTCCATGATATGGTTCGGATGTTTTGTCAACCAGAAATTAGAAATTTATAGTTTCAGTTCCTAGGTCGTGTGGGATATTGGTGCATAGACTAGTTACATCCAAACTAACTATAATTTTTTTCCTGGTGGACATTTTTAGGTATAGAGTTTAAAATATCGATATCGTCTTGGACAAAGTTTGGTATAGTTTTACGTAAAGATTTTAGAACTTTAGCTATCAAGTTGCTTAAACGTTGTGTACTGGATGTTGGTCTTGCAATGACTGGACGAAGTTTCAAGTCTCTGAGTTTCGGAATTTCGACATATGTTGAATTGTTTCATTTTATGTTGTCTTGGATTTCTTTTGATTTGTGGATTTTGGGTAATCCATAGAACTCACTGGTTTTGACTTCGAAGTTGGTTATACACATGTATATGCGTCTATATATGTATATGTATGTATGTAAATATGTGTGTGTATGTGTGTATATATATATATATATATATAGAGAGAGAGAGAGAGGGGGGAGAAAGAAAGAGAGAGAGAGAAAGATAGATAGATAGATAGATAGATAGATAGATAGATAGATAGACAGACAGACAGACAGACAGATAGATAGATAGATGTGTGTATGTATATGTATATGTATATATGTTTATGTGGGTGTATATATGTATGTGTGCACATGTACATAGGTACACATGGAGACATGTGTATGTATGTGAATGTGTGCGTGAGTGTAAATTAACGAAAGAGCGAATGGATGAACCAAAGTGCATGTCTTCACGGCAAGTATTACCAATATTTTCTTGATGAAATAATAGATTATCACAGTGTCATGGAGAAGCATATATTAGTAAATAAGGTATGATTTGCAACACTTCTGTTTTCAATTAGGATGTATGTGACTCGAAATTCAATTAATTGTATAAGTGTGGTCTTTGAGCATTACGTTAAAATGATTAATGAGACCTGCTTTGAACATAGTCAATTTATATTTAATGGAAATCATAAGATTTCATGTACTAACACCATATAGTAGTTCTTCCTACTATAGGCACAAGGCCTGAAATTTTGTAAGAGTGGGTTCGTCGATTTCATCGACCCCAGTGCATAACTGGTACTTATTTTATCGGCCCAAAAAAGATAAAATGCTAAGCTGACCTCACCGGAGATTGATCTTAAAAGGAAAAACTGGAAGAAATACCGCAAAATATTTTGTCTGGCGTGCTAATGATTCTGCCAGCTCGCCTTCTTCTGGTGGCTTTGAGTATTGGTTTCAAATTTTGACACAAAGCCAGCTATTTCTGGAGAAAAGAGATAGTCCAGTAGATCGACTCCAGTGCTCAACTGGTCTTAAATTGTAGGGAATCGCTTGTATTAAAATGTTAAACTCCATTAATGTCGTTCGACCCCAACCAACTCATATGCATGTACTTCGAATGTGACTTATCTAGTTAGCCATTAACACTGACACGTCCACACGACTAAGTAATAAACAGCAAAACTACGGGAAATCTAGTATTGCATTGAAATGCTGCCCATCACTTGATTACTTTGGCTAAGATGATTAAAATGAATGTCGCTAAACTACCTATTCCGGGATTTGAACTTGAATTCATAGATATATTATTTATTGATATTTTTTTTCTACTGTAGGTACAAGGCCCAGACTTTTGTGGGGAGAGGCCAGTCGATTAGATCGACCCCAGTGCGCAGCTGGTACTTAATTTATTGACTCTGAAAGGATGAAATGCAAAGTCGACCGAGGCGGAATTTGAACTCAGAACGTAAGGGCAGACGAAATGCCACTAAGCATTTCGCCCAGCGTGATAACATTTCTGCTAGCTCGCCGCCTTATATTATTCATTGATAATAAATTATTCGTTAGGGTGGCTACGAGCCAGAATCGTCAGCGCAACGAATAATATGCTAAGCAGCATTTTGTCCGTCTTTACATTCGAAGTTCAAATTCCGGTGAAGTTGACTTTGCCCTTCATCCTTTCGAGGTCGATAAAATAAGTGCCATTTGAGCACTGGAGTCGATGTAATCGTCTCGTCTCCACCCTGCAAATACTGACCTTGTGCCAAAATTCAAAACCAGCAATAAGTTATTCATTCTTGATAAATAACTTATTCATCAGCATAAGTTATTCATCCTGACATTTCAGACAGTGGGTTCTTTCAGTAAAGATTATATGTGAAAGAATCTATTCACCCATTCGTTTATCAAATATCTGGCTGCTGGCAGTAACATGACCACTAAGAGTATGTCACTTGTCATTTCGAACATTTTACCACCAGCTCGTGATGGTGCTCTTACCAACAGTGATGCAGAGAATTTCTGGTTATGATTTTGCAACTATCAGCCTCGCTTACAACCTTCGACGTTACAGAAGTCGTTACTGCAGCCAGTAACCAAATACAACTTAATTCGAGTTATACTACCCACGTATCATTTCTTTCTTTGTAGGAACTAAGAATCTTCTTCAAGTTGCAACAATATACTAGTAAACATACTGATAATAGTGTGTGTAAACACACTATAATAGTAAACGCAGTGAAAATATAATAGTAACTGCAAAATTTAGCATTCTAAACTATCGTAACTCTTTTACTTGTTTCAGTCTTTTGTCTGTGGCCATGCTGGAGCACCGCCTTTTAGTCGAGCAAATCTACCCCCAGGACTTATTCTTTAGAAGCCTAGTACTTATTCTATCGATCTCTTTGCTGAACCGCTAAGTTACGGGGACATAAACACACCAGCATCGGTTGTCAAGCGATGTTGGGGGGGGGGGACAAACACACACACACACACACAAACATACACACACACACACATATATATATATATATATATATATACATATATACGACGGGCTTCTTTTCAGTTTCCGTCTACCAAATCCACTCGCAAGGCTTTGGTCGGCCCGAGGCTATAGTAGAAGACACTTGCCCAAGATGCCACGCAGTGGGACTGAACCCGGGACCATGTGGTTGGTAAGCTAGCTACTTACCACACACACCATCAAATCACCATCTTACAGTTTCAGGCAATTGAAGCTTAAGGAACTGTTTACAAGCTATAAGTCACAGTAGTTTGCAGTTATACACTCTTCTATACTGACAGAATCTTTATCAACGGAACTCTTAATTCAGGTTAGCTAAACAAATGCTCATAGCAGAAAACTCATTTCTATCATTTCCTCTAAAAGTTTATTTATTCGTTCTCCTTTTCCGTGCGGCTAAAAGGGATTGTAATTCGCTAACACCCTGTAGAGCATGTGTTCAACGCATACATTACTTAATGAACATTGATGCACGAAGATTTGTACAGCCATTTTTACGAACATATCCATGCGTTTTGCTCTTATCAAAAGCTGACAATCTGAAACATAGTTTCACTCTATATATTGATCGATCTCTAGTCGAAATCTTTACACACACACATACACACACACACACACACAACACACACACACACACACACCCACACACACACACACACACACACTTATAGTGCTCTTTCTTATACTTTTATGTATTACTTAGGGCTAGTTTGCATTACTTTCACGTTCTGCGTTGTATTACTAAGAATATTCAAAGCGGCGAACTGGCACGCCGGACAACATGCTTAGCAGTTTTTTGCTCCGTCTATAGGTTCTGAGTTCAATTTCCGGCGAGATCAACTTTGTCTTATATCCTTTCGGGGGTCGATAAAATAAATACCAGTTGAATGCTGAGATCGATATAATTGATTATCTTCCTCCTCAAATTTCCAGGCCTTGTGTTTATTGTAGAAAGAGTTATTATGAATAATTTATTAACATTTAGTTGTGTAGGTTCATATTTCTTTAACTGTAATAAAAACGGGTAAAATAAAAATAAAATAAATATCTCATGGAAATACAATCCCTGCACTTTTTTTCTTTTTCTCTGAACAACCGCAACAGAGTGAAATAAAACAAAGCATTGCAACTGCTGCTTCTGGACTGCAGCATCATGTTACAAACAAAGCAGCGATGGAGCTGTCAATCCATAATCCATATCCTGCAGGAATGAAATTTAAATTCTAGTTATAAACGATATACTAAACACTATAAGGGACCAGGATTGTTTTGTTCCTTTCTCTGCATCTGTACAAAGTTGTCTCAATAGAAACCAGTTAAATGTCATGAAGCAAAACCAATGTACGCCTTTCGTTCTTATTGCCAAACATCATTGATTTGTTTGACGACCAGAGGCGTAGGAATAAATAATTATCGAGCAACAATTTTGCTGTGAATACGTTATGGAGGATACTTAAAATGGAAAATAGTAAAACGAAAGGGGAAAAAATGAAATAGAGGGTAACAAATGGACATTTAGAAATGTCGAAGAAAGGAAAGAGAACGAAAACGCAGTTTCGAATAACAGATTTTTGGATACGTAAAAAAAATGGAAAAAAAAAATGAAGCGAAAATATTATAAATTATTAACTTCTCGCCGCGAAGTCATAAGAAAACGATAGTGTTATATATAGTTATGAAAAACTATATAAAATGCAATAAATGCGGTAAAATAAATGAAAGCTATACACGAAGATCATTGCAATATATGGTTTCATGTCACCTTGAAATAATTCGGGGCTGACATTAAGAAAAAAATATTCACTTAACACCAGTTGTCATATTTTACGGAAGACATCAGTCTAGTTTTGGGAAACAGGTTTTAATTTTTGTTGTTGGTTACTGTTGTTATTATTATTGTTGTTATTATTATTATTATTATTATTATTATTATTATTATTATTTCCGCTTAGATTTCATAAATGAGGTGGTTGCTCTACGCAAGAAATAATTCTTTTCAGTCTTTAAAAGGTTTCTGGATGTGTTTAACATGAAACTATCGATTTATAAGAAAAAAAATCTAGTTGATTGCGTCAATCTTCCAATTCGTTACTCGCGTGGAATAAAGTTCAACATCTACAAGTGCCGGACTTGAACTCGTAACGTAAACAAGTTGATAATTAATACTGATATTAAGATAGATACAAGGTCCCGATTAAATCAGCTCCAGTACTTATTATTGGTTTCAAATTTTGACAGAAACCAAGTCGATTACATGTTCCCCAGTGATCAACTGTTATTTATTTCATGGACTCGAAAAAGGTAAAAGGCAAAGTCGTCCTTGGTAGGATTTGATCTCATATTGTACAGATGGATGTAATAACGTTAAGCATTTTGCCCAGCTTGCTAACGATTCTTATTTCTTTATTGCCCACAAGGGGCTAAACATAGAGGGGACAAACAAGAAGAGACAAAGGTATTAAGTCGATTACATCGACCTCCGTGCATAACTAGTACTTAATTTATCGACCCCGAAAGGATGAAAGGCAAAGTCGACCTCGGCGGAATTTGAACTCAGAAAGTAACAGCAGACGAAATACTGCTAAGCATTTCGCCCGGCGTGCTAACGTTTCTGCCAGCTTGCCTCACCCTACACCTGTACTTGATATTAATCATTTCACTGATCCCAGAAGCCTGAACGACAAACCAGCCTTAGTTTGTTTGTTTGTTTGTTTGTTTGTTTTTTGTTTTTTTTTTGTTTTTGTTTTTGTTTTTTTACACAGAGCATGAATAGAAGACAACTAAATACTGCAAGGAATTTACTTTAGCACTCTGCTATTTCTAACAAGGAAGAGGTTACTTGATCATAATTAAACAATTGAAAGTTTGAGTTTTATATATATGAACATTGGTAGGGAGTTGTGTGACGCGACCGTAATACGAGCTGTGCATCACATGAAGTCAGTTCATTTAAGCCTCTAACTCTAAGTAGATTCCATGAATATATACACAGCTTATGTTCTGAAAGACGTATGCTGCAACACATGTTATTCTGGCTTGAAGGTCACCACCCTACAGATACCCGGTTCTTTCTTTAGTTTCTTTAGACGTTTCGCCTGTACCCGCAAAGATATATACTTTACTACACAAAATACCACATCGATGGTTTGTAGTCTATTGGAAAGACTGACCAGTGGTTGGTTTGTTGTTTTTGTGAATGTTTTTTGTCCGTCGGACACAATAACACCAAAGCGCTGCGACTTGTAACACTTGACTGCTATTTATTTCACCTTATCTATGTTTCTCACCGTCTGCGGCATTTTTCTGCAGCTCGCTTGATTTATGATTAATTTCTGAATTCATTCCTGTGTTAATTCGGCCACTCTATATAAGATTAGTAATCACGTTACCTTTTAATAACACTACTTTTCCTATAAAGCCTTAAACAATAAACACCATTACTCATCGATATGCATTTCACATACCGTCTCTACAAACAATACATTAACATTTTTCAAGCACCCTCCCCTACACACACTCTCTCTAACACATACACTATCCTTTACATCCTTTCCTCTATACACCCACATATATTTCTAAATCGCTTTCAGATTTCTTAGCACATGTTCTTAAACACATGTCAGTTCATCTCTCTTAATTCTACCCCACTATCACACTTATGTTTGTGAAATATCATTCTCCGACTTTCGTCCAACCAAATACGATCCTTTATTTTCTGTGTTCCATTCGTTACAAAGACCATTGATTCTTCCTGTAACAGTCTTTTCCCATTTATCCCGTCTTTTCTGTTGTCGACAAAGAACAACTACCCGAAGCATTAAACATTCCTTCCTCACAGAGAAATTATATATATATATATATATATATATATATATACATGGCGGAAGTTAACCAATCGCCTAATGTACATATCCTCACAGACAAAACAAAGAACATTTGTGAGACAAGCATCCACGCACACGCAAGACTCCTCACAAACACGATCACGAAGATATATACAAGAAAACTAGTACCTCCATATACAATGACATAAACACAGAAGCGAAGGAGCTATCCCTAGTCCTTAATATAGAGGATCGTTCGGACCACCTCACCACCCGATCCTTCTCCCACCTACACATTACACTTAAGGATTACAAACCTAATTTCTTCTCCAACCCCAAATGCAGTGAGATAGGTATTGTCAGTAAGCACATTTTGATACCATCAACTGTGATATTAGAATGGCCACAGAGTTGACTCAATGGCATTGCAGCGTAGCTGTAATCGACTAATTCTGGGTAAGGAGGAGAAATCAGCCTATAGATTCACACAGTTTGACATCGTAGACTTTTGCTCTTTTATATCGAAACCTCTTCTGAATGCCCTTGATTTTGCTAAGCAATTCACTAGAATAAGCGATCTCGATGTCAGAATCATCATAAACGCCAGAAAGTCGGTCTTGGTTCGCAACGATTCCCCCTGGTCATAAATAACCTTGTATACCTTCAAGAGACTCACGCACCCAAATAGGTCTGCCATTTACAGAAACACCAGCTTGACAATTTCAAGCCATATAAACGGTCACACAATGGACAAGTTTAGGAAGGGCCTGATAAAAATATTCAAAGAATTAGGCTTCTCCATAACAGTTACCACCAACGTGACCAGAGTCGACTTCCTAGATGTGACTCTAAACCTGAAAATGGGCAAGTACTACCCTTATAAGAAGCCCAACGAAGAAATTGTTTACATATACAGAAACTCGAATCATCTCCCTCCCCTGATATAATAAAAAATCTAGTCTCAGGTGTTAGCAGAAAAATATTTATGCCTTTGGCCGACAGGGTTATCTTCAACAGGACTTCCCCACTACTATGATGCACTAGCAAAGAATGGATTGCCTAGAAGTAAGCATATATGGATGTCACCCAACTCTCAGTTCCCGATGAGGACCAGAAAGTGAAAAATTATCTAGTTCAACCCGTCATTTTACTTAGGGGTTTCCACTAACGCAGCTAGGAGCTTCCTGTCGTTTATTAAGAAGCACTTGCCTAGGGGGCTACAAGAATTGTTCGCTCTTCAACCCGCATAACGTCACAGTGAGCTAGTTTTGTTTAGATAACATTGCTCTTAACATTGCATGCTACAACAAACACAAACATGCATCTGCGCAACTTCCAAGCCAACCTGTACCTTTCAAAACCATACCAGCTGCTCTCTAGGCGTATCCTGTCTCTCAAGAGTTGTAGTCTATAGAGCCGTCCTCAGATCGTCCGAGGGCATCACAATGCACTACACGGGAATAACAGCAAATGGGTTTACGTGAAGGTACACAAAACATATGCATTCGCTTAGATGCAAGGTTTCAGAGAATTTCTTGGTTTCATTTGGAACCTTGTGCCTAGAACAGAAAAGAATGTTATTTATATTGTTATAATTTTTAGTTGACTAAAACTCCCCCCCTCTCACTCTCTATCTCTATCTCTTTCTCTCTTCATTTAGTAAGAATTGTAAGTATTATTCTCTTTGCAATCCACAGATTTGCCCTGGAACTTATTGTTGTTGAATATAACAGCATCTAATGAAAGCTTTACATCTCCCGGAAAATGAAACTTTTGCAATAATTAGTTCAGTCGAAGCATCAACTTTTTTCTACCTTAAACTATCCTCCAGATCCTGATTTACTAATCTCTCTTAATTTTTATCCTATATGTATCTTATGCAGAGTTATAAATCTCCATGTGGTATTAAATTTGTTTTAGACGTTAATTATCTGTTAAAGAATGAATAACTGTGCCGAGTATTTCATTGAACACACTTTATTTGTAGGTCACCAATGGAAATATATTGTATTATTCTACTTTAAGATATGCATCGAATTGTGCTGTATATTCTTTCCCTGATTCTGTTCTATGTCTATGAATGATAATCACTTAAGTAATTTACATCTCGACTAATTAACAAAATTGCACTAGACAGTTCTATAGAGGCTTTCTTTATCGTTCTGATGACAGCATCTGTTCTCCCAAAACTACACTAAACATTCATTACATCTAAAAACTCTCTAATCGTTCTATATGAAATGCATACGATTCTGCTTCATATCACATGGCAGGATCAGAAGGCATTTCTGAAAGTTCATACAGACCTGCCCGAATCCCTAACATTTTGTTTCTGATGTTTGACAGATTTTAATCTCCATTCCCATTAGCACAAAGCATTACTAAATGCATTATCAACGACAACTAATTTCACGCATTCACATCCATTTTCTATATAAAATGTTGATTTTCTTTTTATGATCTGCATCTGATTCATATATTTTCTCTCTTTTTGTACTTGAACCATTATCAGAGACCTGACCTTTGAAATTATGTAAGTATTACTTCTCTCCCAGAAAATCAAGGATATTTTATACAATCATTTCGCTGAAGTGTCTATAACGAGGTTATTCCCGATTAAAAGTTCCTGTATTAAAATATTTTCATCTTAGACAAGTATTTTCGATCAAAGCTACTACACATGACATATATCTGGAGTACAGTCTGAGATAACACTGAAATATACGATATATTTAGCGGAGTTTCATATATTCTCTTTAACAGACGCAGGCATGGCTGCGGCGGAAAAAGTTTGGTTTCCGAGACCAGTTCTACTGCGCAGCACGTTCGGTACATGTCTTCTGTTATAGCTCCAGGCCGACCTAAGCATGTGAGTGTACTTGGAAGACGGAACCTAAAAGAAGTCTGTCATATATATATATATATATATATATATATATATAGATATATATATATATATATATATATATATACATATATATATATATATACATATATATATATATATATATATATATATATATATATATATATATATATATATATATATATATATATATATATATATATATATATAGTTGGAATTTGCAGAAAAACGAAAGACGAAGACAGGTGTATAAACTACAAGCAGGTGTATTAGTTTAACGCTCGGGAAGGTGAGAAAGTCTCTTACGTTTCGAGCCTAAACTCTTCAACAGAAAGGAACACGAGAAAATAAACAGAGAGAATAAAAAAAGCTTTAGTGCCTAGCGGTAAATCATGATGGCTGGCTGGCTGAACAGAGGTAGATAGGAGACCTAGGACGAAGGGGAGATAATAAAATATTGGTGATCCCAAAACGAAGGTGCGCGTGTGTATGTGAGAGTGAGTAAGTGTGTGCGAACTATGCGCATTATGAGGTTATTAAACAGATAATATTGAATGTGTAAGGTGGCGGGCTGGCAGAGACGTTAGCACGCCGGGCGAAGTGCTTACCAATATTTTGTTTGTTTTTACGTTCTGAGTTCAAATTCCCCCCGAGGTCGACTTTGCCTTTCACCCTTTCGGGGTCGATAAATTAAGTACCAATGGTTTTACTGGGGTCGATCTACTCGACTTAACCCCTTCCCGTAAATTTCGGGCCTTGTGCCTAAAGTAGACAAGAAAAGTGAATGCGTGTAAAGCGGCGAGCTGGCAGAAGCGTTAGCACGCCGGGCGAAATGCTTACCGGTACTTCGTCTGACGCTACGTTCTGAGTTCAAATTCTACTGAGCTCGACTTTACCTTCTATCATTGTAGGGTCGATAAATTAAGTACCAGTTGCGTACTGGGGTTTGATCTAATCGACTGGCTCCCTCCGCAAAAATTTCGGTCCTTGTGCCTAGAGTAGAAAAGAATATTGAATGTGTGTGTATGTTTGCATGTGTGCGTGTGTGTGTCTAAATATGTATTTCGAATGGATGGATGGCTGTATAACTATAGTATTGCCGAAACTCTGATATTTTTCTTTTTTATTAATCTCCGTTGCAATCACTTTAAAGAAAAGATATATCTTCGTCGTTATTGCAATATCTTTTTTCCTATAATTGCCACAACCCATTTCTTTTAAGTAAATTTTAAAATCCACATATAATATTAATTTCACATTATTCGAAAACCTTTCACCGTGCCATTCCCAGCATAATTGTCTTCGTTTTCTCTGTAAGTCCTTCTGTACACTACATGTTTCTACCTCACCGAGAATATGAACAGTAAAATTCTCAAGCCGTTCTTTTTGCAGCTCCGCTGATGAAAACGTCACTTTTCCATTTCCCAACTATAAATATATGGCCGCTATTAGAACGATAGTTTCACAGATAGTAACAGAATATATTACTTTGATTTTAATATGTAGCTGAAGTTTATCTTTGATTTAGCTATACTTAAGTGTTATTATATTGTTGCAGTTAACCTGATTAAGTTTCAATTTTATTGCGGTATCTACTAATCACTTTGCTCAAAAAATATTTTTCGCAAAACCACGAAGTATTCGTTCCCATAATTACTCTGTTTCTCTCTCTCTCTCTCTCTCTCTCTCTCTCTCTCTCTCTCTCTCTCTCTCTCTCTCTCTCTCTCTCTCTCTCTCTCTCTCTTCTCTCTCTCTCTCACTTTCTTCCCTCTCTCTCTTTCTCCCTCTCTCTCTTTCTTTCCCTCTCTTTCTTTCCATCCCTCTCTCTCTCTCTCTCTCTCTCTCTCTCGATGTGTGTGTGGGGACGTGGTGTAAAACTAAATTGATAAGATTTATTTTTATTGTAAATACACAGTATCCCGTCCAGAATAAACAAAAACATTTCTAGAACTAATGAATTAATAAACGAACTTAATACTAAAATTCTATATATCTCGTTTAGACAAAATCACATACGACTAGTTTACTATCCTATAATATCCTTATTGCAGTTATCAGTTTGTCTAAAAAAAAATAAGTAAAAGATATTTATCCACAGGAAACCATTTTATCTGTCCACCCTATTTTTTTCCGTCTCGGCTTATTAACAATATCAACTGACAATGTTGTACTGTCACGAGCTTAGACAAAAGAATAGAATCCATTATATCACCAGCACTTGTTTATTAGTGTTTATTTTATATAAGTCGGAAAGATAGCAAGTGAAGTGCACCTCGATGAGATTTGAACTCGGAGTATGAAAAATGCTGCATGGCTTTTAATCCACCGTTCTACCGAGTCAGCCATAAACATCTTTTATCTTTTGCTTGTTGCAGCCATTAAACTGTGGCCATGCTGAGGCACCACCTTGCATGATTTTTAGGTGATCGAATCGACACAAGTACTTCTTTTTTTAAGCCAGCTACTTATTTTATCGGTTTTTCCCCGACCTGCTAAGTTACAGGGACATAAACACACAAACACTGGTTGTCAAGTAGAGTGGGGGTGTCAAACACAGACGTACATACACACGTATAAATATATACATGCATACATACATACATGCATATATATGTATGTGTATATGTATGTGTATATATATATATATATATATATATATATATATATATATATATATATATATATTCTTTTATTATTTTACTTGTTTCAGTCATTTGGCTGCGGCCATGCTGGAGCACCGACTTTAGTCGAGCAAATCGACCCCGGGACTTATTCTTTGTAAGCCTAGTACTTATTCACACAGAAAGATGTGTGACAGGGTGGATTTCTGGTTCAGCGACGCTGGT
>NC_142932.1:116706998-116729498 GCF_046866305.1 Octopus bimaculoides | reverse complement strand
TTACCTTGGGGACACATCGGCAATACCCATCGGGGAGTCTCCATTAACGTCCGAATCATAGATATTATATATCAAGTTGTATATCATGGCCTTAACGCTTACATGATTATGAAGCATTGACAATTCACAGATCCAGGGAGAACTGCCAATAGGTTCCACAGTACAAGCTATTCTCATTACCTCGAAGCGACTGGTCATATTCTAGCAGAAGCAGAACTAATCCTGACAGGTGAAGATCCTTATAAATCTCAGGTAACGCTTTATCTATTTTATGACTTGCACAGCTTCATCCGGTTTTAGCGTACACGACAAATACTTCGTAGCGTAGGAGTAGCTGTGTGGTAAGTAGCTTGCTTACGAACCACATGGTTCTGGGTTCAGTCCCACTGCGTGGCACCTTGGGCAAGTGTCTTCTACTATAGCCTCGGGCCGACCAAAGCCTTGTGAGTGGATTTGGTAGACGGAAACTGAAAGGAGCCCGTCGTATATATGTATATATATATATATGTTTGTTTGTCCTCCCCCAACATCGCTTAATAATCGATGCTGGTGTGCTTAGGTCCCCGTAACTTAGCGGTTCGGCAAAAGAGGCCGATAGAATAAGTACTAGGCTTACAAAGAACAAGTCCTGGGGTCGATTTGCTTGACTAAAAGGCGGTGCTCCAGCATGGCTGCAGTCAAATGACTGAAACAAGTGAAAGAGTAAAAGAGAGTATTAGACTTTATGAGACAGATTTCTGATCGAATTGTTGGGGTTTTTAATCTAGTTGCATGTCTGAAATTGTAGTCTGTATCTGAAATGTCTTCCTCCTGTTTGACTTACTCTTCTCTTCTGAAGACAGCTCCACGTTGTTCTTTTCCTAATCCAGCGGGGACGAGGATCTCAGTTCCATACGGTAGAGTAGTGATGGATGAAGGAAAGCCTAGATTAAAGAATAGCAGGCGCATTCCTACTAAACAAACGTTTGAAAGGATCCACCATGCAGAAGTATCAAATGCCTTGGTGGTCAGAGGCTTCCCAATGAAATTCTAGAGGTAGCGGATTTCATTGTTCACTTTCTCCTCTGCAGTTACTCTACCCAGATTACAAGTTCACATTTATATCTGTAATTATTGGGGCCCTGGGATATGTAACACACGGCCTAAATACCAATCTTGAGAAATTAGGCTTCTCAAAACCAGAAAGGAGAAAGCTAATTTGAAGACTACAGATCCAGTCCATCACTGGAACTGTAAAAATCTGTAAAACTTTTCAGAAGTTTATCATTTAGATATATGTGAGCATGTCTAGATGTACAACTATATGCATGAGAATACATGCATAAAATAAAACATACAAATCTGCATGCACACATATATACATATATACATACAAACATACTGTAACAGCTGTGAAACATTCCAGTAGGTTACCATTTAGATATATATGAGCATATCTAGATATGCGAATATATCCAAGACAATACATACATAAAACATACAAATCTGCACATATATACATACATACTTACATACATACATACTTACATGCATGCATACATACATACATACATACATACATACATACATACACACATACATACATACTTTCATACATACATACATACATACATATATACGTACGTATATACGTACGTATATACGTACATGCATATATACGTACATACGTATATACGTACATACATGCATGCATGCATACATACATACATACATACATACATACATACAAAACATACATGCATATATACATACATATATACATACATACAAGCAAAAATACCCTGTTGTTGATGTTGAAATTCCAATGAAGCATCCTTGGATCTAAGTTAGAAAATGATTCTTTCTCTATTGGCACGAAATCTTGAAATTAACTGAATAATAACATACATACACACATACATACATACATACATACATACATACATATAAAAAATACCCTGTTGATGATGTTGAAATTCCAATGATTTTGGGTCTAGGTTAGAAACCGGCTCTTTCTCTATTGGTTAAAAATCTTGAAATAAAACTGAACAATGACATACATATCCCAGTTCGTTTATCTTTAAAAGTCCCTGTCTGTCTCACTACCAAAGTGTTGTTATCTTTATATGTCTGCCTGTCTTCTCTCCATTATTTCCTTAGCTAATGATATACCAATATGTCTGTCGATATTCCAAGCTACCACTCTGCCGCGATGTCGTTTGCATATATTTTATAATTCTTTTTCTTAACTGTCTGTTTGTCTGGTGTCAAAAGTTTCATCTAATTTACAGGGATCTGCTCTCCTATTTTTCTACCAAATGTTTCCACTTTGCATCCTTTCCCATCTATTTCCCCTCTATCTGCCTTACTCACATATGCATATGTAGGTGACTCTGTGGGCATGTGTGTGTGTGTGTGTGTGTGTGTGTGTGTGTGAGTGTGCATGTGTGTAAACTTTTCCTCTTACGCACCTTTCGCGTGCTCTCTCACCCGCTTACTTCCTGAAATACTCTCTCATATTGTGTTCATTTTAGTCTCTCTAACTATTAGTTTTCTTTATCTTCTTCTTCCTTTTCCTTATCTTTCTTTCTTTCCCTGTCACTCTCTCATTATATATATTACTATCTGTTTTTCTCTTTCTTTCTCTCTCTCTCTTTATCGTTCTCGTCTACTTTTCTCCACCACCACCACCACCCCCGAACTCATTTTCAACTTTGTTGCTTTCTCACTCATCTCTCTCTTTCTTTCTTTCTCGCTCGCTCTTCCTCTTTCTCTATTCTCTCTCTCTCTCTCTCTCTCTCTCTCTCTCTCTCTCTCTCTCTCTCTCTCTCTCTCTCTCTCTCTTACTCCTCTCTCTTTCACTCATACTTTTTATCTTTCTCCTTCAAAGCTCCACTCCTCTTTCTCCGTTGCTATTTTCTCCGACATATCTCTCTGTCTCTTTCTTTCTCTCACTCTCTTTCTCTCTCTCTCTCTCTCTCTCTGTCTCTTTCTTTCTCTCACTCTCTTTCTCTCTCTCTCTCTCTCTCTCTCTCTCTCTCCCTCTCTCTCTCTCTCTCTCTCTCTCTCTCTCTCTCCATCTATCTATCTATCTATCTTTCTCACACACTTTTTCTCCCTCCACCGACCTCTTCTTTTACGATGCTGCTCTCTCACTCATTTCTCTCTGCTTCTATCTATGTTCTCTCTCCCTCTCTCTTTCACCCACACTTTTTATTTTTCTCACTCAAAGCTCTACTCCTTTTTTCCGTTACTATTTTCTCCAACATCTTTCTCTCTTTCTTTTTTCTCTCTCTCTCTGTTTGTCAGTCTGCCTCTTTCTCTCTCTCTCTCTCTCTCTCTATCTCTCTCTCTCTCTCACTCAGTCACTTTCTCTCGCTCTCCCTCTCTCTTTCTCTCACGCTCTCTCTCTTTCACTTTCTCTTTCCTTCTCCACCCCTCTCATTAAATCACTCACCAGTTTTTTTTCCCCTTTTTCCGCTACAAAATACCTTCACTCTTATTTGCTTTTATAGAAACTGCCTGACAATGAGAGTAAACCACTCTCTTGTCATGTATTGTTGAAATCAATAATATAGAGATACCCAACTTATCTCTAGAGACTTCCACTGAAGTGACTGACACAAAACGCAATTCGATTCACAAACGCCATTACTTGGCAGCGAGCGACCATTTTACAACAAACCGATAGACTCGAATATTTGCTTCACAAAACGACTTTATACGCAGCCTTCGAAAGTTATTCATATATCTGTGTTCTATTTGTTCCTGGTGGTGTTCATTTTTTCTCTTTTTATTCTTCTGTTCTTATATTTTATTGGTTCATTTGTAGCATTTTTTTTTTTTACTTTTGTATTGTTCGATGCTGTTTTTTTTTTTTTTCTTTCTCTCTAAAGAAAGGTACTTGCTTAATTTGAAACTGTGATGTTGGAAAACGGTGTAATATTAATACACGTTCTGAACAAGCAGTTTTTGTTGTTATTATTATTATTATTATTATCATCATCATCATCATCATCATCATTTTTATTATTATTATTATTATTATTATTATTATTATTATTATTATTATTATTATCATCATCATCATCATCATTATTATTATTATTATTATTATTATTATTATTATCATTATTATTATTAATATTATCATCATTATTATTATTTTTATCATCATCATCATCATTATTATTATTATTATTATTATTATTATTATTATCGGTAGCAAGTGACTATAATATTAACTCGTTTTTTTTTTTTTTATTGCGCGAGCAATATGAGCTTGTTGAGGTTGTAATAATATATTGATATTTTAGATCCCTTGCTGGTTGATTGGTGAGTTCGTTTGATTGCATTTACGAGTTCCATTTGCAAGTATTTATGTTCCCTGCGATGGCGGTTCGGTTTACTCAAAATATACACCAATGTTACATCCACACGTGTCCCTTTTACTTCGTTCTCAAGCAAATCTTAATAATAAAAGAACTCTTTTCGCACGTAACTTTAAACGCACAATGTACACAAAGCAGCCTTCTTTTATTAGCCAGATATTGCAAATATAAAATGGTATCAGCCTATGATATATAGTTAGCAACAGGGACGTGATTTATAAAGCTTGGCTAGAACGGTATATTTACAGCTTTCCCCCATAATCATCTGCTCCTGTTTGCAGAACTATAGATCCCTGATAACTACAGGAGATGCTAATCAGAGCAAATACAAGCTTTAAGGTAACGTGATCTAGCAATGTTTACTTGTCGATTGCTCGTATTGACTTGAGTGAGCGGAGTTCAGTGGTTATATATCAGCCTGGGCAACCAGTAATGCATCTAAACACACACACAACACACACACACACACACACACACACACACACACACACACACACACACACACACACACACACAATGAGAAACAAAGGGGATACCAACAAAGCAGAGACAAGGGGAAACTGTTTGACTGGTTAGCATTAAGAGCCCAATTACCAATGAATCATACACTGTCGTTTTAAAAAGAAGGAACACTACGTTACATAATGTTATCCTATAAGTAAAACAAGAGGACAGTTACAATGCCCGAACCTTGATTGTAGGCCTGCTAAGATCAGTGCCGAATATCTTTAAAATTGCAGTATTGTGAGAGCTTCAGAGCCCTCGGCAATATATTTCAAGAGAGATGGAAACGAAGCAACGACAGAGCGTCTTTAAGATAGCTTAAACTTTTAGAGGTAGCAGCTAAGTCTCCTTCGAAATCATCCTTTAAAAGCATCTTCAGTCGTTGATGTGATCCTGGATAAGTTACATTTTAAAATAAAACAGGGTTTGTTACTATTTTAACACCTTTCATAATGACATAATGTCGCTGCTGGATCTTAGCTGGGCTGGGGGCTAAAGAAAAATATCAACTATCAGTAACTTCATACACAATATTGTAAGATAATTTTGAAACTCATGGTCCCCAGTTGTTAACAAGTTACCAGCGTGACATGTGAAGGCATATCCTTCAGATGGTGCTTTTAATCCAAATCAGATTAAAAGAACTCAATGCTATTGAAGCTGCATTTATTAACCAATTAAAATTCAATTCAGTACACTCGACATCTACTGTCAGTGTTGAGCTGTAAAGTTTCATCGCACCTATTTAGAAATCCGTTCACTTGTTTATATTGCCAATAGACATAATACTGTATGGTGGAGTGACATTAACATCAAACGCTTAACCCAAAAGAATTACACATCAACTACACAACGAGCATCATTATGCAATGGCCTAGGAAGCTATATATTCAGCCATAAGACCTAGTCGTCAACAGAGACGGACGTAAAGGCTTCTAGTTTCAATATTTTCATACTTAAAGTAGTTGGTACGTGAATTCTTTCCCTCAGATCCATTATTGTTTCAGTTAAATGAATTATGGGAAACCTCCAAAAACAAAGTCTACCCTTTGACACAACCTTCAAGATCAATGTTGCTTTTCCATGATTCTTCCACGAATGAATACCACCCCCATTCAGAAATTAGTTTGCAATTTTCAAAAGTCATGACGTAAATACTGGTTTGTTACATTTATGAGTTTAAACGAAGCTTATGTCCTCTTTGTCTTTTGTCTTTTTGAGCTCGATAAAATGTGGACTGATGTTATTGTAATCGTTTATCCCACTTCTCTCAAACTTGCCCTGCCCTGTGCCTAAATTAGAAACAGTTGTTATAATCAGTATAGTTTTTGTAAAATGTGATTTGTAGTATCGGTTGAAGAATGGAGCAATTGTATATGGCTTTTAGTTTTTGTTCTTTCATACTCTGATTTCAAAACCCACTGAGGGCAGTTTTGTCCTTCATAGTACCCGGGTCGATAAAACCAGTCGAGCCCTGGACTCCAGACATTTAAATTGTCTGTGACCACCTTAAATCATTTGCAACCT
The DNA here is from genome assembly GCF_046866305.1 of Octopus bimaculoides. Taxonomy (NCBI): domain Eukaryota; kingdom Metazoa; phylum Mollusca; class Cephalopoda; order Octopoda; family Octopodidae; genus Octopus; species Octopus bimaculoides. The sequence continues at coordinate 116,723,097 of NC_142932.1, read as the reverse complement.
TTCGTCTCTGCTTGAAATAATTATCATAATTAAATCAAATAAATTTCCAATGAGAATAATTTTATTGTACCGAAGAGAAAATTAATTTTATAGACTTTCCGAGATAAATATATGCTCAGAATTTAATTATAAGCAATCTATTTAGGCGTGTATTTGTTTTGATAACTGAGTCAAAACATTCCATTATATAGCTTCAGTTAAACTTGTAAATTGATACATTATTTTTTACATTAGTCTTTTGTCTTTTATTTTATTTCAATTCTTTCATCAAGCATAACGACTATCAGTTGTGTTTTTCATATTATTTTTGTCTTGAATTATAATTTTTTTCTGTGAAGCTTCGATTTTTGTTTTGCATTTATATAATTTTATTTGTTCTCTTTTTTTTTTACTACAAACTTTAATGGCTTCAAATTATGTTTACGTTGTAAGAGTATGATTTGTTGAGGTTTACAAAAAGAACAGTTAAAATAGAAATGCGTTCTCAAGCGTAATTCTTTTAAATGTTGCCTCCATTCACTTAGCTTTTGGTTGACATCAGCTACAATATCTTCAGGCTATAATGGAAATCGCCTGAAGATCTCTTCTTTACTATGTACACCGTACATAGGCAATATCATTTATATTACTACCGTTTACTTGTTCCAGGTATTAGACAGCGGCCATGCTGGTACACCTCCTTGAAGAATTTCGGTTGAACGAATCGAACTCACGGCATTACAATTGTGATCCGAATACCCTAACCAATAAACCATACGTATATAGGGAATGATTAGAAACAGAATTGAAGGGTCATGGATGAATTGCATTTTGTTCAATCAGATTTCGTTTTCCTCAATCAAGAGTTATCTTCCGGTCGCCATCAAAATACTTGAAGATTAAGAACACTGGCTACGCCACCATTGGCTGGATATTAACGGCCATAACTACTTTAATCTCTGCTTGGTGTATGTATCTGTCAGTATACATACATTTTGTGACGACTGTCACACACAGGGAGAGAGATAATAGCCTTCAGGCTTGCGTTAATGTATGTGTGTGTGTATGTGCATTAGTTTATGCTTGTAACTTTCTGCTGCCCAACAGTGAAACGCGCCGATATTGAAAGTTTACTTGCAGTCTGGGTTTTAGAGGAACAACAACGTTCACTTTGAAGTACGACCAACATAAAGATTTGGCTGATTTAATACCACACGCAATACTCGGAAATATATCTGAAAAAAAATATTATTCTGGTTATTATAACAAATTCAAAAACTTGGCGATGTAAAAAGCCTCAGCGGCTCTTTCAATATAATTACAGAAATGTTATTCCACTCCTAAACAATTTCAAGATAATTCTTAACAGTCCTCCTAAGCTTCTTGATCACTGTGTGTATCAGCGTCGCACAACATTTTTACTGCGTTAGTATTTATTCTAAAGCCTATAACGTTACACACTTAAAAAATATATAGTAATGTCAAATTAATTCACATCTTGTTATTTACATCCTTCAGCAAATATTTTAAATTAACATTATAAAAACAGCACCTTCCTTTCTCTACACTTGGTTCAGCGTTCGTTTCAAAATTGTAAAATAAATTATTTTTCTATGAAAAATTGAATTATGCCTTCTGAATTTTCTTGGACTTTCACTTTCTTCACCGTGGTATTCAATCGTGAATTTTATAACATTTAGCACATATTCCAAATAAATGTTGATTTTCTGTACTTTGTTACATTGGTGACGCATAGAAACTTTTGCTAAATTGGTGACTTTCCATGTTTTTTATAGTATAACTATGCTACAGAACGTACGTTTTGCATCTATATTGGATACATGTCGTTTCGTTTGAACTTCGTATATGAACATTTTCCTGTTTTCAATATTATCAATTCTGTGCGTGTTTCTGCGTTCCTTACGTCTTTAGTATACTATAGTAAAGAACATTTTACGTTATTTTAATGAGCCTTCACCTAATGAAGTAGCCATTCTTATGGTTGGTGATCCCCGTGAAAATTGATATTCTCATTCGTATTCGAGATAACAACCTTAATCGTGTTTCATAGACTCATCCCTCTTTTCATGCTCTCCAGTATACTCTTATTCTGTGGAATGGACAAGATGGGTATCATTTCAATATTCCACGGATTGACCCTGCAACAGAATAGCCAATTACAAACAAAAACAAATGACTTCTATTCTTATCAGCTGATGTTAGGACCGGAACGAACAATCAAATCAATTACACATGTCAAATAAACTTTATTTTCATTTAAATATTTTATACGTTATTTCAATAACCAGCAACAGTTATTTCAAAAACACTTCTCTACAACGACCAGGTTTCATTAGAGAATGAAAATAGTTTCACACTTTCAATTTGAACCAAAATTACGAAGTGTCGCATTACGAGAGTGACGATGTGTGAATCATGAAAGTAATGATTCTTCGAATTAGTCACATCTGTATTATAATAAAGAAAGTTGCTTATTATTTATTTATCTACCAAATAAACTATGTTTTTTGACTCAATAACTCTTTTTTAAAGCTAACATTATCTCGGCAACCAGGTTGGGTCGCATAATTTTGAGCTCATATTCGGACAATATTTCGATTTGCTTCTAACGTTTTACTTTCGTCCGATGTTTGAAGTTATACTTGGAAAAACTTTTTCGCTAAGTTCCTCAACCGAGCTGACCAAGGTGCAGATTTTTGATGGATTCAAGTGACCTTCATGATTGATATGTAGTCTTCCTTCTCTAAGCTGCAAATTGTTCTGCAAGATGATCCCCATGCAAATGTGCTCTCATATTTGTAGAAAGCTTTAACATTTTGATATGCTTCCATAAAATAGATTTCAAACATTCTTTCAATTCATACGCCTTTGTTTGGCAAAGTTTGTCTGAAATCTCATGAAAGTACTACTGTCACACCTCACAAGAAACAACTGGAACTCAGTAAATCCTGCAGCATTCTGTTAACAGCTTCTGCTGATTTTTTATGGGACATTGTAGCTTTGTCTCATATGATCAAGGAGCATTTCATGAGAACTTGAGCTAAAGAAGAGCTTTAACTAATATTGCAGACAGGTTCATTATTTGAAGTTAGATTGAATGATACCTTGAATGCTGCGTGAGCTGTTCGACCTCCTGGAAGTAAGGTCGTAGCAATTCCAGAACACTCCACAGCTAGGGCTATTTCCTTTTTTTTGCCAGACTTTGGCTAGCACTAAATTTTTAACAAAAGTCTTTCCAGTTCCTCCTGGTGCGTCTAAAAAATATAATCCTCATCTATTATGTGTCACTTGGTTAATGATTGCTGTAGATGCAAGTTGTTGGTCTAGCAAAGGTTTCGAGACATTTTCTTCAAAAAATCTTGTTAATGAATCAATATCATAGGAAGTTCCTCGCAAAACTTCTGTGATCAAATTATTCACCTTATTTCAGGTAAGCTAAACATGCTGAGCTCCTTCCCTTCCATTGAGACAATGCGATCTTCAATATCAACCTATGCAGAATGATATATGTCATCGTTGAATGCTATTTCCCTCTCAGGGAATCTTAATTGAGCTAGATATATGTAGTCCTCGAATAAATCATTCTTATATTTGTGCCACAACGCTAATAGATTACTTACTTCACAATTTCACAATTCGGGAGAATTGAGAATTTCAAAAAGATCTCTGAAAGAAATAGGTGTGCGTGACACTGAAGCCTCAGCCATTGTTCTATCCCACTGATTGTCATCTTCTAACAAATTTAAGGCTAAACAGGCTTTTCTACAAGTATGAACAGTTTGACCATCAATCGTTCTTAGGAAGGAGAAGGAAGTCGGTCCTCTTATTTCCTGAAGAGGCAGCCCTAAAAGAAAGATTCATAGTGACTCGGATGCACAGAGTCAATTCTTCCGATTGTCGAGTCAAATACTTTTATACTTGGATGACCCTCAACGACCCTATACTTGGATGACCTATATACTTGGATGACCCTATACTTGGATGACCCTCATCTTTTTTTATAGCAATATAAAGTAATATACTTTATTAAAGCTACACACACATACTCATGTGGAGGCGCAATGGCCCAGTGGTGAGCGCAGCGGACTCGCAGTCGTAGGATCGCGGTTTCGATTCCCAGACTGAGCGTTGTGAGTGTTTATTGAGCGAAAACACCTAAAGTTCCACAAGGCTCCGGCAGGGGATGATGGTGAACCCTGCTGTACTCTTCCACCACAACTTTCTCTCACTCTTTCTTCTTGTTTCTGTTGTATCTGTATTTCAGAGGGCCAACCTTGTCACACTATGTCACGCTGAATATCCCCGAGAACTACGTTAAGGGTACACGTTTCTGTGGAGTGCTCAGCCACTTGCACGTTAATTTCACGAGCAGGCTGTTCCGCTGATCGGATCAACCGGAACCCTCGTCGTCGTAACCGACGGAGTGCCAACCATATTACTCATATGGCATACTTACAGAAGAGTGCCCCCACCGAATTTGTTTCTTCCTAGGCTTAGGAAAACTAAGTAATTTCAAATGAAAAGTTGTATAAATATGCTGAAGTGAGATAGGAAAATGACAGCTGACTTCATAAATTCTGATGTGGAATACGTAAAACGAAGAAAAATCATTGGAGTGAAATCTAAGTTACGGTTTCTATTCTGACGGTAGGGAGGGAATAAAACAAAAGTGTTCTTCTATAGTCTCTATTGTGAAGGTAGGCAGGTAGGAAAAGAAAACTGGTCTTCTACAGGTATAAATATAGAACGAATGTAAAAAAATACTTATTTAAGTAATACTTATAGTAATATGAATAAAGCTTACTACGGTTATATACACACACACGTTATTATCTGTGTCGTTATATTACACATATGGCGTACCTACATAAGAGTGATCCACGGTATTTTGAAATAAAATGAAATATAATAATCCTATGAAAATTTTGTCCTTTAGGCAGGTTATTCATTTTTAATTTGTAAGTGGTTTGATAATCCTACAACAATTATATCCCTTAGACGCTTCATTTAGTTACTGTTAATTTGCAAGTGGCATATCTTCATTCTATAAAAATGATAATCCTTAGACCCTTCATTTATTTTTGAAATGCGATTTTGTACATGTTGGAAAAGTGCCAGTAGCTCCCTTCGGAGGGCCGCTAGAGACTCGGGACCACTTGCATTGTGTCCGTCGTGAAATTTTACACATGAATTAGCTTTTAGTTTTCATATCGACGGCGTAGGTTTTCTTCCTATAGGCGGACACATAGACAGACAGACAGACAGAAAGACAGACATACACACACAGAGATATCCATTTTTATTATATATATATATATATATATATATATATATATATATATATATATATATATATATATAATATGGATGCATATATGCGTGTATGTATGTGCGTATGTGTGGATTATGTATGGACAACATACTCTTACTGTAGAATGAAACACAAAAGTCTTAAAACCCACATTCACAGCAGCACGTATCTTTTTCATTCGATATCGCAATAATTACATTTTTTAAACATATAAATATATATTTGCGATGTAAAAATTTCTTTACACACTGAGTTGATTAATTTCTTGGCAGACGATAATAAATACAATTCTTTTCATTCCACAGTCTCACATTTTCGCGCTGTTATATAAAACAAATATTGATTTCCATCGATAATAGGCGCATGCGTATTTGCGTGGTTGAGAAACTTCCCTCCAGATCGTGAAGTCTTGGGCTCAGTTCCACTGCGTAACATCTTGGACATTTGTCTTGTATTGTAACCCTGAACCTACTGAAGTCTTATGAATTGATTTGGAAGGGGAAAATTGAAAGAATCCCGCCGTATATAGATATATGTATATATTTATGTAGGTATTTATATTGTGTTTGCATTCGTGTTTGTCCCTCACATCGCTTGACAACCGGTGTTGTTTCATCAACGTCTCCCCAACTTGGCGGTCGGCATAACAGACCGACACCATGGGTACCGGACTTTAAGATAACTACTAGGATTGATTTCATCGACTAAATTATTCAAGACTGTCCCCAGCATGACCGCTGTCGAATAACTGAATCAAGTAAAAGGGAATCCCCAAGGCCTGTTTTCGTCTTTGCTGTATAAAACTAATAGAGCAAAATCCCCGATGCAAATTTATACATTTTCCTCCTTCTAAAATCGCTAACGTAATCTTTACTCTTTTACTTCTTTCAATCATTTCACAACAGTTCTGTCAAAGCATTACTTGAAACGGTTTCAGGCGAACAAATTGTCCCCAGTACTTTCTAAGCACGGTACTTATTTTATTACTGGATTGTTATGTTACGGGAGCGTAAATAATCCAATATTGTTTGTCAAGTCATGGTGGAGGAGACACAAAGGCGCACATATAAATATAAATGGTGAGCTTCCTCCCAGTTTCCGTGTACCAAATTCACTCAAGTGCATTTGGTGACCGGGAGCTAAAGTAGAGGATACATGTCCAAGACGTTGCGTAATGGGATTGTTTTTAACCACACAGCCATACTTAGAGATATCAACAAAGATCGTCACCAATAACTTGAACCTCTGTCTGTCCTCTATAACCATAACGGTGACTTTCGTAGAGCCTGATAATCATCTGAAGACCTAATCTCTTAAATGACACACCAGTTAGCTTTGGTGGGGAAAGCAATGTTGTTGTCTTAGACATCAGCATGTGAATCTGATGTGCGTCTAACGTACGAATATTTTTTCTAAATTTCTTTTCTATGTGATTAATCTCACCCTCATCTCATTGCTTTTGGGCTTGGGGGCGTCTCATCAGATCGTACTGTCGTGGCGTGTACTGACGGGACTATTTTCTTCGCAATTTCTCTGAATTCTAAGCAAAGGATTTTAAATTTTATTTCTCACTTTCTCCCTTCTAAACGTTAGTGATCGAATCGTAGTTATACCTAGTATCACTCAGCTCATGGAATCTCTCATTTCCACACAGAGCGTAACAAACCAGATATGAAATATCAGAAGGCAGCAAGTTATCAGAAACGTTATCACGCAGGGCGAAATGCCTAGTGGTATTTAGTCTGTCTTTACGTTCTGATTTCAAATTCCACTGAGGTCGACTTTGCCTTTCATCCTTTCGAGGTCGATTAATTAAGTACCAGTTGCGTACTGGCGTCGATCTAATTGAGAGGCCCCTTCCCCCAAAATTTTGGGCCTTGTGCCTAGAGTGGAAAAGATATCAAATATCAGACCTGCAATGGTTCCAATGAACGGAGAATCGAAAATAATCAGCATATATTTATCAATGTCCCTTTATCTAATAAGTACAGAATGCTAGGATGTACGGATAGCTTTATTCTTACCTTCTAAATATTGATATTTGTTTAAATTTTGGTACAAGATCAGCAATCTTGGGGTAGAGGTGTGTCGATTACATTGACCCCGGTACTCACCCGATACTTATTTTTTTCAACCCCATAATACTTTCTATTATGAGCACAAGGCCTGAGATTTGGGGTAGGGGACAGGCAATTACATACACCCCAGTACTCAACTGGTACTTAATTTATCCATCCCAAAAAGGATAAAAAGCAAAGTCGACCTCGGCGGAATTCGCTAAGCATTTCGCCCGGCATACTAACAATTCCTATTTCTTTTTTGCCCACAAGGGGCTAAACATAGAGGGGACAAACAAGGACAGACAAAGGTATTAAGTCGATTACATCGACCCCAGTGCGTAACTGGTACTCAATTTATCGACACCCAAAAGGATGAAAAACAAAGTCGACCTCGGCGGAATTTCAACACAGAACGTAACGGCAGACGAAATACCGCTAGGCGTTTCGCCCGGCGTTTCGCCCGGCGTTTCGCCCGGCGTTTCGCCCGGCGTGCTAACGTTTCCGCCAGCTTGCCACCTTCAACCTAGAACACAATGCCGGAAGAAATGCAGCTATCCGGCGTGATAGTGGTTCTTCCAGCCCGCCGCCCACGATACTACTGGTGTATTTTGTACGTATATTCTTGTCTATATACGCGTCTACGTTATTTTCGCTCTAATTCAGAGTATTGAGCACTCTTTTTAGACGTAGATACACCGCAAAATATACTTAGAAATATTTTTTAAATCTATACATATCTACGTACCTATGTATGTCTGCACGTATACATAAGTATATGTATACAAACATACACACACAAACATATACATACATACAAATATATATATACATATATATATATATATATATATATATATATATATATATATATATATATATATATGTGTGTGTGTGTGTGTATATATATATATATATGTATGTATATATATATATATATATATATATATATATATATATATATATATATATATATATATATATATATATATATATGTATATATATATATATATATATATAAATATATATATATATATAAATATATATATATATATATATATATGTATGTATGTATGTATTATGCATGTATGTATGTATATGTATATGTATCTCTGTTTCAAGTGCAGACAATCTAACGTTAAATCGATAGACATCAAACCAGAGCTATACGTTCATAAAGACGCCTCAATTTATTTTCTGTTTCTTTTTACTTCCTTTTATATGTTATATTTTCCCCTTTTTCAACCACTTAACATTCTGTTGATGATAGTAAGTTACTGAGGAAGCCTACCGCATCAATACTGGTAAATACCGCTTGAACGTCTGTGATGTATGCTTCCACTGGCTGCAATTAGTCAAAGAGTCATAACATTATACCTATTGTAATATTGATTTCAAACATAAAGGCGTTGGAATGACAGAATAACAGAATGTCGCCCAATAACTATTTACCTATCCTTTCATTCTGATTTCAAATTCTGGCGATGCCGACTTTGTCTTCCTCTCTTCAAGGTTCGGTCTTTAAGTGGGAAAACTAGAAAACTTAATTAACTATATTATTTCCCAAAATGTGTGAACTTGTCCAAATGTATAAAAAATATTAAAAGGATTTCTATATCGACTTCAAAAGTTTGGTTGTTTTTATTTATATCGTCTTTAAGAGGGATGAAGAATATAATTATTTCAGATAGAGGTTTGTACTGTGAACATAGACGGATGGCGCGTGACCTTTTGGTTAGGTTGTTGAATTCATGACCGTAACATTTTGGGTTCGATTTCTTGACCAATTGTGAGTAGTGTAATTGCTATTTAATTTTACCTGGACCCAGTCACCTCAACTGAATATGAACTGCATATGTAGCAGAAGGGTGTCTCAGATTTTTAGCCCTAAAATCTTGAAAATACAAGATGTTAAACCCCTTGGCAGCTATGACACACTGGCTGATGATGATGATTATGGTGTAGCCTTATAATATTTATTTTCCTACTTTCACATTTTAATTTCAAACCCTGCCATTGGGAATTCTGCCTGTCTGTCTTTTGGCCCCGTATAATGAGCTCCTGTCTTTATTGTTATTTTTTGTTGTTGTTTGCATACAGCTCAGGGTCTGGCTTCGTCTAGCACTTCCATAAGCATCCTACCTCGACCATCCTGTCTTTTCCCCCGTTTTCGGTAAGCCCAGGACAATATTATCCAATGTGTCCTTTTCTAACGCGGTAGTGTTGAAAGGATAAAAGGTAAGTCGACCTCGGCAACATTTGAACTCAGAACATAAAAACGGATAAAGTACTACTAAGCATAGTTTCCAGGATACTAACGAGTCTGCCAGCCAATTCGAGTTAATTAGTAATCTTGGATTAGTGTTGTGTTGCTGATTGTATCGACTACATTTTATCATTACCGGAAGTAAAGTTGAAGTTTTGTTACTATTTATCCATGTCTTTATGAAAAATGTTCTTACGTCATGTTTAATTTACCTTCTCCCTCGTTTAGTAAAGCTGAATGCTCTTTCCCTCTAGTAACCATTTTTGAGGTCGGAAATGCACGTTTCTCCCCAATTAGTCATTTCTAAATTTCGAAGGAACTAGTCGAAGAGGTTAAATATTCGGCTGATTTATTATTATTATTATTATTATTATTATTATTATTATTGTTCAGTAGTTTTATTTTTATAACGTGCTTTCACTTCACTACCGAGCGCAGCTCTGTGCGCCTTGGGTACGTGCTGTGGTTTGCTGTGGTGCTCTTATGTTTACTGTATTGAAAGTGTTTTGCGTAGAATGTGTGCAGTACCCAGTAGTGCAATTTTCTGTATGTTATATATATTCGTAAGTCCTGGTGTTTTTCTTATGTATTTGTCTGAATATTTTTTTATTATACCTAAGGCACTTACTATGATAGGAATTGTTTCTGTTTTTAGATTCCACATTCGAGTTATCTCTATTTCCAGGTCTTTGTATTTTGAAAGTTTTTCCATTTCTTTTAGAGAAACGTTGTCGTCTGCTGGTATTGATACATCAATTAGAAAGCATTTTTTTTCTTCATGATTTTTGACAACTATATCTGGTCTATTTGCCTTAATTTCTCTATCTTTATTTGCCTTAATTTCTCTATCTTTATTATTATTATTATTATTATTATTATTATTATTATTATTATTATTATTATTATTATTATTATTATTATTATTTTATGTTTGACTTTTGCTTTGCATTTGTACAAGTTGGATCCCAGTCTCACCCAGAGACCTCAAGAGACAACAAGTTAGAAGTTCATGTAGGTGTTGTTCTAGAGAATGTTTAAGAAACCATAAGAAAATTATGTGTTTGTTTTAAAATTTGGGATCACATAGACAGTATTTTACGTAGGATTTGGGCAGTTCCCATGAACACTATCTTTTGAACTTCAGCCATTTTGGGGTTTCCTAGTATCTGAGCTAGGTAGTAATCAGCCCGTTTCGCTGTCATTCCCAGGGCACCTATGACAATAGGTATTGTTTTAGTCTGTCATTCCCAGCGCACCTATGACAATAGGTATTGTTTTATTATTATTATTATTATTATTATTATTATTATTATTATTATTATTATTATCATTATTATAACGGTGAGTTGTCAGAATCGTTACCTTACCAGGCAACATGCTTAGCGGTATTTCTGCATTTCGTCCATCTCTACGTTCTGTGTTCAAATTCCGCCGGAGACAACTTTGACTTTCATCCTTTAGGAGGCAATACAGTAAGTACCAGCTGAATACTGGGGTCGATTTAATTGACTTCTCCCCCCCCCCCCCAACCTGCTGGTTTTGTGCCAAAATATGAAACAATTATTATAAGGGCCCAAAATGAAGAGAGACGGGACTGACGGAAAATCCACTTACGCTTTATAAATAATTTGGTTTTACTTTAAGGAACTTTTCTTTACGTTGATTTTTCATCTCATTCCTTGTTTTAAGAATGATACTAATAGACAATAATGGTTTTAGCCAGGCTTTCCAAAAGGTTAGACGTCGTCGATCTATTTTTAAATAACGACTACTTTGAGTAGATTTCCTTTTTATCTAAACACAAATTTCAGTAATATATTCTACTTGATTTGAGGTCAGTGTGGTGAGCCTTCGGGATCGAAAATGTAAACTCATACAAGGAACGTCACGAATCGCTGCTGTATTACATGATTAGGAATGAAAACGAAGTCAGCGCAAAAGCAGCATTTTGTATACAGGAGACACAAGACACGTTTAATTTAGTTTTCAATTATTTATTTGTTTAACTTTAATTTACTTGTCTGTTTTTCAAGTGGTTTCTTCAATAATTTCACTTACCATCCAAGAATAAAATAGAACTGAATAAATATATATTTAGTCATATCTGAAAAAGTAACCTACTGGATTTCTGCTGCTTTTTAATTCATTTATTTATTTATTTTAGTAATTTACAATGACGCCATTGTGAGCATTATCAATATCATACGAAAAGTATAAGAAACGCCACTTAAAAATATGACTGCGTGTATAGAATAATTTACGTGGATAAAGAATGAATAAAACGAAGAGACAATAGGAAATGTATTACAAATATGGCTGAATCAACGAATAAATAAATCCACAAACGATAAACTGACAAAACAATAAGAAATGTTTTTGAAATAAATTCTAAAATTTTTTTTCAACACACAAACAAGCGAATATGAAATTTTAACAAAATCTAAATAATTTGAAAGTAAACAAAGAAACAAGCTAGAAGTCCGAACGGGTGCATATAAAGATTCGTATAAGGATCATTACGTGATCCGAATTAGAATATTTTAAAATAAGTATTCAGCTGTTTTCTCCTCTTCAAACATAACATTGATTCTTCGCAAATAACGTTGATCAAGTCCAATACATTGTCGTGCCTCGTTGCTCGAAAAAGGAAACAAATGTTATGCTATCTAAAATAATTTTCTTTCCAAAATTAGACGCTGTTGTTCTTTTCTTTATTCAAGTATTTGTTTTTATATGTTGCTGTTATGTTCAGAGGGTGTCAAATGTTTACCATGTTAGTTGACATTCCGAATTTCACAGTGTTATAGTAAAATTTCAGATAAAAATCGTTTCATGTGTGTGTGTGTGTATGTGTGTGTGCGTGTGTGTGTGTGTGTGTGTGTGTGTGCTCGCTTTTGTGTGTGAGTGTATGTATATATGTATGTATGTATGTACGTATGTATGTATGTCATTATTCAGTTTATTTCAAGATTTCTTGCCAATAGAGAAAGAGCCGGTTTCTAGCCTAGATCCAAGGTTATTTGGAATTTCAACATCAACAGGGTATTTTTTGTTTGTTTTGTTTGTATGTATGTATGTATGTATGTACGCATGTATGTATGGGTGTTAAAACTCCTGATTCATAGACAGGCGAGACAACTCCAATCCCATTGAGGAGTGATGGCTATCGATATTTCACCATATTTTTGGCTTATCAACATTACATGCCTGAATCGAACCGGAGATGAGTCGAATCGCCAGTCTATGATTATATACAGTGTAAAACCATTCGCTGGTATGCCGCGGCGTTGCACCGGCGAACAGACAAAACATATACATTGAGTATGTGTGGTCGATAATGTTTACAACATTAGCGCTTCTTTTAATCCAGGTGTGTGGAGGCGCAATGGCCCAGTGGTTAGGGAAGCGGACAAGCGGTCGTAGGATCGCAGTTTCGATTCCCAAACCGGACGTTGTAAGTATTTATTGAGCGAAAACACCTAAAGTTCCACGAGGCTCCGGCAGGGGGTGGTGGTAAACACTGCTGTACTCTTTCAAACATTCTCTAATTCTTTCTTTCTGTTTCTGTTGTATTTCAAAAGGCCAGCCTTGTCACACTCTGTTTCACGCTAAATCTCCCCGAGAACTATGCAAAGGGTACCCGTGTCTGTGGAGTGCTCAGCCACCTGCACGTTAATTTCACGATCAGGCTGTTCCGTTGATCTGATCAACTGGAACCCCTGTCGTCGTAACCGACGAAGTACCACAAAGATATATATATATATATATCTTTGTGGCATTCACACACAATTTATGATATATATATATATGTATGTATGTATGTATGTATGTAAGTATATTAAATGTGTGTACGTATGTGTGCGCGCGCGTATATCAGATTTTTCACATAATAGTTAATTATTTAATTATTTAATTACAGGGTGAACAATCGTACCTGTAGGAAATAAATTGTGTATTTACATTTGTTTCAGGTTTCAAAACGAAAGATTTACTAAGCCCTAGTTTGACAGCATAAAGATGTGCATTTCTAAATATTTATCATTTAATCATACAACCGACGAACGACTATAACAGTTAAGTTCTTGTTTGTGATTGATTTAAATAGCGATTTGCTTTTCTGTTCAGAAGAATGAGAGGGTATTTAGCCCATGACAAGTAGTCAAAGAAACGATAGGTATGTATTGACAATATTCTTCCTTTCTCTGATGCAAACGAAAGAATTACTGTGTATCAATGCAAAATTTCATAACGAAGATGTATTCCGCTTTGCGTCTTGAGATTATTCTTTTGAATGTGTACGTTTGTCGTCTGCTCATTTTACGAGTAAAAATCGGCAACTGCATACGTGTCTTACTATTCAAATTTCATACTGATTCAATACAGAAACGTTATTTTATAATTATGCACTGTTTATTATTTCATTACGCAAAATGCTATAATATGGTTTAGAATCATTTATTCACCTGTTATTTATAGACACAAATTACTTTAATAGAAATCAAATGGTAACATTATCTTAGAACGCGTACCTTAACACTTTTCTATTCAGGAATCGTATAACAGCAACTAACTTCGTCACTTGACATTTTCTTATATATTTTTTAAACTTTCATTTGTAACATTATTATTACGTTATTCTTCACTTTTCCTGCATTTTATTTTATTCTGCAAATAATTATGCTGTGTATTTTCTCGTTATTTGATCATTGTCTAATTCATTTTTCTTCTTCCTAAGCAATTGAATACGTTTCTTAAATGGAAGTTTTGATAATTGCTTGTATCATTTAAAATTATTACAATATTTCATGCTGTCTACTATATGAAGTGATTGCTGTACAGTTCACTTATCTCACAATATGTAAGAAACGCGAAGACAGCGGTATGGAATTTGAGTTGAATCATCACACACACACACACACTCTCTCTCTCTCTCACTAACACATACACATACACACACACACATATATATATTGATATTTCGTTTAGGCATAGCTACACTAATGACCTGGTGTAGAACATAATATACATATATTTCAGAACACAATGTTAGATGTGTAATAGTAACAAAATGATGACACCTGAAAAAAGCTGTTTCTGCTTTAAGATGTGACGGATTGCTGGTTGAATCCCTGAGTAGCACCCTAGAGCTTCACCAGAGCCTACAATATGAAGTGCACTTTATTTGGAAAAATTACAATTTCAGAATAAACAGGCGTTAGGAGTGTGACAGTTAATGTTGATGCCAGTGGAAAGATCTGTGCAAATGTAGAAGGCTAGCTCCTCAAATCCATAGTAGACCGTGGTTACATCCATTCTTCAACTGAAATTTACAAAAGAAAAAAGGATTTTTTGTATATGCATATTAGAGTTGAAGAATGAATGTAGCCATAATATCTATAGATGTATATACATACGTATATACATACGTATATACATACATATTTACATACACAAGCACATACATGCATAATGGAAGTCGACGTCTGATCGAGCAAGGCTAATTCTTAGAATCAAAAGTTCAAGAGTTTCCTGTGTGAATTTATTTTGAGTGAATAAAATGTTGCACAGCATTGAACTCACTATTCAGTGCTATCAGCAATAATACCAGTGGCAAAACAGCGGTTGAGACAACCAGGAAGCAGCCACGCTTCAGGTTTTTTCTATTAGTTTACCTCTTCCTAGAAAGAAGTTATAATGAAAACTAGGGTTCAGCCACACCCAGCTGTCAGCATACCAAGCAATTCATAGTATCCTGACAGGTGCTACTACTCCGGGTCAGGGTAGACCTGAGAACATTTAGTCGGTAAGAGGTGGTTCCACACTCCTAAAAACTCCCTAACCAGGACCTTACTACCAGATGGAGTTTAACGTCATACCTAAAATATATATAGATCATTGCTGTAATTCGATTTCGAACACTATTATTGCTTCATTACTCTCTTCAAACAAAACAGGTGTGGTTTTTCAGTCCTGCTAGGGACCTACATTCTTCTGCACTGAATAAGAAAATCGCCCTTATGAGCCTATGGCTCAGGAGGTCCATTTGATCCGTGTATTTATACAGGCTTAAGTGAGCTTCAACATACTAGAATAAAATGCGAAAATGAAATATTTTTTATTTAACTCAGAACATCAAAATTTCAATTGTATTAACCTAACTAAATCTACACTCTTCTAGCAACAGCAAATTTTCAGATATAAGCTAACGTTTAAATTATTAGCTAATAATGATAGATATATATTAGCTAATAGTAATATAGTATCTTACATATTTATACTGCAGCACGGACAATTTATATTATAGACATTTAAATTATTACAAAACATTAATATAACTATTGTGACAAACATCTTCAAGCGTTTAAGAAATATTATGATAAAAGAATGACAATGAGATTGATTGTTGTAGATAAATGACATCATGATTTACAGAAATTAAAATCAAATCAAATGAAATATTACTG
>NC_142932.1:116691998-116701998 GCF_046866305.1 Octopus bimaculoides | reverse complement strand
GAGTGAATATCACATAGCAACTAGCAGAAAACCACCCGAAGGGCGGTCTTTCATCTGGTATCTATCATTCATGTGTTTGGGAAGAGATAAACATATAGTTATCTCTCTCAATCACTCTCTCCTCCTCTCTCTCTCTTCTCCCCTCTCTACTCCTCTCTCTCTGCCTTCTCCTCCTCTCAATCTCCGCCTCCTCTCTCTTTCTCTCTCCTCTACTACCTCCTCTTCCCTCTCTCTTCCACCTCTCGCTCTCCTAGTCACTCTCCTCTTATCTCTCTCTCTCTCTCTCTTCCTCTCACTCTATTCCTCTCACTCTTCTCCTCTCTTCTCCTCCTCTCTCCTCATCCTCTCTCTCTCCTCCCCCTCTCTCTCTCCTCCCCCTCTCTCTCTCCTCCCCTCTCCTCTCTCTCCTCCCCCTCTCCCCTCCCCTCTCTCCTCCCCCTCTCTCTCCCCCTCTCTCTCTTCGTCTCTCCTCCTCCTCCTATGTCTCTCTTCTTCTCGCTCTATTCCTCTCAATCTCCTCCTCTCTCCCCCTCCTCTCTCCTCATTCTCTCTCTCTTCCCCCTCGCTCCTCCTCTTCTCTCTTTCCTCCTCCTCTATCTTTCCCTCCTTTACTCCTTCCTTTCTTGCATTTAAGTATCCCACTTAACGGCTCTAATTACAAAATGGTAATTACATGCAAAACATACGGTGAATGCCTGAAAACTTAGAGAGTTTGACTGAATGCGTTTTAGCAATTAATTTCAACTCCCCCCGTTATGAGTTCAAATACCAGGAATGTAATGTTGCAAATTTAATATACTAAACCTCTAAAACCCTGACCTCGCGAAATTTAAGGAAACTTGAGTGACATTTTGGAGAAGATTTGGTCACGTAAATTCGTACCAGATCTCTTTTAATCCTATGACCACCTCCAGGTTTTCCTACAGACATTCACCGGAAGATGTACTCTGTATCAATTTAACAGGTATAAGATAGCCTGTAAAAATCACATGCGCAGCTTGCTCTCTCCACGCTAATTTATATGTAACCAATGACATTTATGCAGAATTTGAAAAGAAACTATGTTGCTGGGAGTGGTGAGAGATACAAGAAAGGTGTATGCGATACAGAATATAGGATAACAAGTTAAATATTTACAGTGAAAGTCAATACCTCATTTAATTGCATGGAAACCAACAGAATTAAATGGAATGACATAAATAGCAGCTCCATTTGTTAGGTATTCGTTCAATGAAGGTTGTAGATTTAATACTTTCTAGTAGTAAAACACGAACATTTGTGAGGATTAAGCTAACAGATTACAGCCTGATAATAAATAACTTGCGGGACAAAAGCAAAAATGGCAGGAAGAGAGATGGGAAGGGTGTATAGAAATGAAGCAAAGAAGAAGAGAAATATTGGATAAGACGGAGTTGAAATTGTAAACGGAGGAAAAGCTATCAAATATGGACAAGGCATAACGAAAGACTGGCTGTTTACTGTTTAAAAAGACAATTAGCGACATACAAAAAGATATATAGTGTAAGACGAAGGGTTCTAAAGCGAATATTTAATGTGTGTAGAGATAAGAATGAAGACAATGAACCAATGGTGTAGATAGATACAAGGCAATTAATCTTTGTTATAAAGGAAAGGACGTCTATGAGGATGAATGGTAATAAGATATGTTAATGAAGTAGATATCAGTACAGACATATTTCCAATGAAATATCAATACATAAGATTGGTTCATTATTACTTTCAGATATTGGAATACGCTTCCCGCGGATTTCTGGTAGTCTAGTACCTGTTGGTCCGTGTTATATGTAAATTTGTTTTGGCATAGTTAGACACATGTGTGATAGTTGCCACGATCGCGCGGTCGCTAAGTCATGCGTGGTTCGTTTCTCATCAGCGGATTCATTATTATTTTTCCCTCTTGAAAAAGTTTTTTTTTTTTTAATGGAGACCTCTTATCTCTCAGATCTTCAACGGAAAACTCAAAACGGTTGAGTATTTCTAGCAGTTATTGATGAAGAATAGTGAGAGAAAGTTTCGTACTCATTTTTATGAAGTACGCTTCACATTCTATATTTAATATTTTCGGGTAAATACAAATATATATATATATATATATATATTTATTATATATATATATATATATATATATATATATATATATATATATATGTATGTATAGATAGATAGATAGATAGATAGATAGATAGATAGATAGATAGATAGATAGATAGATAGATAGATAGATAAATAGATAGATAGATCGGTTGTCAAGCGATGCTGGGGGACAAACGCAGACAAACAAACATATACACACACATACATATAAACAGGGTGTCCACAAAGTCTGGGTACATGAGGATTAATACATACTTTAAGATATTATTATTTCTTATATTTAATTGTTTATGTCATGACTTTATTTACAGTTTGGATACATGGGGATTAACATATACTTCAAGAAATTATTATTTCTTATATTTAATTGTTTATGTTACGATTTTATTTCCGTCTACCAAATCCACTCACAGGCTTTGGTTGGCCCGAGGCTATAGTAGAAGACACTTGCCCAAGGTTCCATGTGGTTGGTAAGCAAGCTAAGACAAACTCTGAAATGGTTTTGCAAACCTTGATTATACAATTAATCGATTGCAGTTGGAGAATGCTTCTCGGTTTGTGTAACATCTCTTGGAAAAGCACTCAAAATTTCCATACATCTCTGATAATGGGTGCAGATGGGTATTTATAACCTGGTTACAACAGCTCTAAGTTCTACTATACGATCACCATATATTTTATATTATATATGTGTGTCTGTCTCTGTGTGTGCCTGTCTGTGTGTGCGTGTGTGTGTACGTATGTATCTCAGCATATATGCGTGTATTCGTATGATTTTATTTAACCATTAAGCCATTAAATACCCATCTTCTCTTAATAAAACAATGTGCAATCGACATGTCTTGACATCAAACATGGTACATAAGTAGAAAACAGTCTAAGTCCGCATTAGACTATATAATTACGTTATTAGACCAAGTGAGGGAGCATTAACAGACCGTCCAATCCGCTAGGAATATCAGAAATATCTCTCTCAAATCACAGCCTCCTGTCGTAAAAAAAAATGTATATATTATATGTGGTCAAGTATTTTATGTGGTCAATGCCTGGAAATAGATAGAATGTTCCTGATTGGAACGCTTTGATCATAGATCTGTATGATCAAGTTGAACCTGTGGTTAAACAACAGCAGCAACAGCAAAAAGACTATTTCATTACATATTGTATTATATAATGATTCGAGTTTTGCGTTTTGGATTGCCTGAAGTTACAAGAGGCATGCGATTAACACTAAGGCAAATATACGTAAGCGATAGCTGAAATTTCAATAAAGAATGAATGAAAGTGACTTTTAGAATACTCTAGTCTAGAACCTACTCACCTGATTCTGTAGAACTAAGTATTCTTATAGTTTCGTCGTTCATATTTCTATTAGAAATATGAAATATATGAGAGGATATATATATTATAGGAGATATTGTGGTGATTGAAATATGCATAAACGAAGAAATGGACAAGAAATAAAACAAACGAAACTGATAATTCATATGTGAATAGCGTCATTTATTTTTAAATATAAACTCCGAATGCTTTGGTGGACGAGAGAAAGAAATAGATATTTATCATTTATAATTAGAATTCCTTCAAGCATTCATAGAATCAATTGTTGTCTGTGATGCGTGATTTGATATTAGTTTCATGTATGGAATTCCATCAAACAATTTCAACAGCTGATTATATTATTGTAAATTCCAACCAAAATATTCAGAAATTGTCACTAAAATGGATAATAGTTCCTTCCAAAATGAACCTCATTATTCCCATAACTTTACACAGATTAATTATACAATAGAATGCCAAACTAATCATCTAATATTATTTATTCACAATAATCAGAATTCTGGTTTCCGTTTCCAAGTTTTGTTTGCAGAAACAATAGTCTCGCTTTCTATTCAATCGGCTATATTACTGTCATACCCCAATAAATATCAGCAATGTGCTTTGCTTTTCATTAGTGTGATGTTTGTCTCATCATTTGTATTTGAAGTGAATCAAATTTTGGTTTGAATTTCTGAGCCGTATTCTGACTAGTCTTTCCATTTCGGTTGCGATATTGAGTCCACTAGCATTCTGGTATTTTTGTCTAAATTTCTTAGATGGAGGTATCGTTATTGTTCACTGATTTATTGGGATTCTGTGCCCATTTTTTTCTTTTTTCTGATATTCACAAGCGTTCGATCATTGCACCGATTGTCCATCTTATGCTTCTCGATAATGTCCTCATAAGGTACTATTCCTTCCTCTAGAACATATTCAGATGTCAGAGGTGAAGTAGAGTCTTTACAGCTATAACCTAACGAATAAGTATCTCGATCCCATTTAAAAGGAATAAAGTAGATTCTGCCCACGTTGTAGGCCGAATTAAATATTCTCCCATTCATTCCGAGTGACTGTAAATTTGTCTATGGTAAGCTTATTCAACAAGGTTCTTTCATATGAGGCTTTGTCGAAGGTTAGACGCAAACCGAAATCAGATACATCATTGTCTGATGGCGATAACAGCATTCTGTTTACACATAATATATTTACAAATGTGGATTTGACCTATATCGGCAGGAATAAGGTTTATCTGTGTGCACACCATTATCCAAACAAATTACGAAAACAAAATAAAAAATGATACTCTGAGCATCAAGACCTGGATTCGTACGTTGAATTGCTATGTTTACCATGTGTGAGGTGTTTGGAGAGCTGACAAATGTGATTAAGGAAAATGTTGACGATAGCATGGACAAACAAAGGTCTACTGGAGAAGTGATAACTTGTGCTGCAGTAAAGAGGAAACCGCTTCATGAGGTAAGGACCAAGCAACTGAGATTTCTCGGTCATGTGATGAGGAAAGAGGGCCTAGAGAATTTAGGGCCTAGAGAATTTAGGGCCCAGAGAATTTAGGGCCTAGAGAATTTAGGGCCTAGAGAATTTAGGGCCTAGAGAATTTAGGGCCTAGAGATTGGAGGAGATTGGTGATTAGAGAAAATAATATATCATTCAATTTCCTCTGCATCAAAAAGAAATATCACGTGAGTATTTATACTTTTACCTGTAATTCAATTATTCTACATCCGTATGTGATATTTTGATAATCAAGGAATTTAAAATTCACTGAGAATAACTGATTTCACTCCTTAGTTTCACTGTTTCATTATATTTTATCTTTTATCTTTTACTTGTTTCAGACAATGGTCTACGGCCAAGCTGGGGTACGGCCTTGAAGATTTCCATTCAAACGAATCGACCCCAGTATTATTTTTGTTAAGCCTGGTACTTATTCTATCGGTGTCTTATCCCGAACCGCTAAGTTACAGGGACGTAAACATACACGAACACCAGTTGCCTAAGCGCTGATGAGGGACAAACACAGACACAGTCTTACACACACATACACACGCACACATATCTATACGCAAGACGGTCTTCTTTCAGTTTCCGTCTACCAAATCTATTCACAAGTCTTAGGTCGGCTTGAGACTATAGTAGAAGACGCTTGCCCAAGATGGAACACAGTGGGACTGAACCTGAACCATGTGGTTAGGAAGCAAACTGCTGACAGCGCAGCTACATATCATTAACAGTTTAATTATTTAACGTATCGTGTACAGTTTAAGTTCTTATATCACTACATCTATGTTTTATATTCTTTTAGTTTTATTACAGTTTCGATTTCCTAACGGCTATATATCTTCTTTTTATTATCTAAGTTTTATTGTTATTCGTTTCATTTTTTTTTTCTTCAGTTTCAGTAAGAGAAATCGTATATTCTTTTCATAAATCAATTGATTTATGAAAGTATTTTATTTCTAGCAAATATTGACAAATTAAGTTTGCTAAAGCAATTTTGAATTATTTTTTTAAATTAATGTTTATTACTTTATATTTTTTCATGTTAGCCATTTTATCTCTCAACAGAAAATTTTGTCACAACGAAATATTCAGAAAAGAAATTTAAAAAATTCAACCGTTTATATTTATTTTTCATTATATACTTTACATGACAGTTTGCTGTATTGTTGGTAAATTTCAAAATTCGTTCAACAATCGAATGTAACGCTTCTAAAGGATTTGTTTTCGCACTTTCTTTATTCTTGTTAGAGTAAATCACTATTGTCCTGTAAAATTCTAACGTTTCGTTCTCACTTTAACACTCACAAATGTTATAGGGACTTTCGTAAACAAACTTCCAACTCGTTAGCAGGAGATTGAATCCAGAGAATGGCCACTCGACTGACTGGCATGAAATCTTATGTAAACACACTTCATAGACGCGTTTCTCTCCTCCTTTTCTACTGCAACTAAAATGGTATCTGCTAATAGGAGCTTGCTGCTATTATCCAAAATCAACAAATGTATACCCTAGATCATTCGGCTCCTTCTTTTCAAATAATCCAAATTTCTGACTGCTTCATTTTTCTCAATAAGCAATATCTATACACCGCTTCAAACACTGTGTGTGTGTGTGTGTGTGTGTGTGTGTGTGTATGTGTGTGTGTGTGTGTGTGTGCGTGTGTGCGCGTGCGTGTGTGTGTGTGTGTGTGTGCGTACGTGTGTGCTAGTAGTAGTATTCACCGAAAAACAAGGAGTATTTGTGTTTAAAATTCATTACGGGAACAAATTTTTGGATGAAAATATTGAATGCAATAATTTCTTTGATTACAGCCTTCTTTGTGAAGATACTTCATTACAATGATCGTCCTTGACCTTTGTAATCTTAGGAATTGTTTCAATTTACCAAAGTTCCTGAATCTAATTGTGGCAACATACGATTACAGTTAATATGACTGAACATAGATTGCATCAGGAACAAATGTACTTTAGTAAAAGATTTGTCTTGAAAATTATGGTCATTGTAGCCACAGGAATAATAAGAAATTGTTTCAATTTCAGGAAGAACGGTAATATTGTATCGCTTGGAATCAAATCAGTTCTTGAATGAACACATCATCACTGGTTTTTTTTTTTTTTGGTTTTTGTTTTTCTTATAAGTATGAGTAGATGAATATAATACTGACGTGATATGGCAATAAACTGATCAAAGCCATTTAAGAGTTTTAACAGTGAATTCGTGTATCAAAAAAGCATTATTGTAGTGTATGTCTATATTTTTAGTCATGGTGAGACATCTTTGATGAAGTTTGTTCACTGAAAAATTCAATTTCTGGTTCTAAATAATTATTTGTCTGTGGCTAAGGCGGCGAGCTTACAGAATCATTAGCAGCTCGGAAAATGCTACGTGGTATTTTTACCAGCACTTTACGTTTTGAGTTTAAATCCCGCCAAGATCAATTTGGCCTTTCAGTACTTTATATGTCTGTGTATTAGGTTGTACGATACTATATCATGTTATAGGCGACGAACTGTCAGAATTGTTAAGGCGTTGGAGAAAACACTTAACGATATTTTCTCCGTCCTTTTAGGGTGGCGTGCTGGCAGAATGGTCATCAGGCCGGAAAAATATTTAGGAGCATTTGGTCTGTCTTTGTTCTGAGTTCTCACTCCTCCGAGATCACTTTTGCCGTTCATGCTTTCGAGGTCATAAAATACATAACAGCTGAGCAGCGAGATCGATGCAATCGATTTACTCTCTCCTCCGAAACTGCTGGCTTTATGCCACCGATAATTCTTCCGGTTTTTTTTTTATTGCTTTTGAGTTCAAATCCGCTGACTTTCGTCCTTTCGAGATCGATTAAATAAGCACCAGTCAAGTACTGGTGTTGATGTAATCGATTTACATCTTCCCTAAGAATACTGGCCGTGTGCCAAGACTTGAAACGCATAAACCTGAAGATTAAATGTTCCTCATAAGGAATGGTATATTCAGAGGTCTTTACTGTATATATTATTCTTCACACATGGTACATTTAGTTTGCCAAAAAAAAACTATCAATCATACACTTCTAAACGATTTCGGAATGTTTTGTCTCAGCATATGTATAAGGTAATGTGGTGCTATTTTGGTATGTCTTGACATTTCCAAAAAATGTTATATCCCATGATGCCGTTCAATAAATCTGTCAGTATCATCTTAAGCACTCTGACCTGTCCGAAAAGAGTTGTCCATAAAAAATATCTAGTTTTATCCCAGGAAGGATTGCATGTCATAGTAATAAATCTAGTTTTACCAATTTTCTCACCATAACCATGACATCATAACAGTTTTCTCTCATGCTTCAAAGATCTTTCAAATGATGATGTCAAAATGGTTATAGTTATACATCTTACATGGAGTTCCTCCATCGCTGGCAACGGTAGCTAGATGATTAGTAACTTATATACTATCAAATTTGGAAATGTCCTTGCTCCAACTTCAAAATGAGACTCGAAAACCCGTTGATGAAAGAATATTCTTATGTACAGAAGTTGTTGTATTCTTCTGATGTTAATTTGGCTGCCATGTATTTCAGTAGTCTTATAGTGATGCATCTGTTGACGTTCAGGGTTAATGTTCGATCTTGATTTCCATCTTTTATCTCCAAAAAGAGAGAATAATGTGCAATCATTGCACGAAAATTAAGGCTCAGTGTATCGAAACTGATGAAGGGGGTTTCTTGACTTCCAGAAAGTTACCTTCCGAACGGAGTTGGCCGTCATTATTCTTTTATAAAAATAAATCACTACTACTTCATCTATAGTTGGGAAGTTATAGCGTCTTCGTTCACGGTTACCTCCTTTGAACGCCATATTGACAATAAGTGTCGGAGTATAATGTTCTACTGCTTGTTGTGCACCAGTATGTACTCTCGTATTCTTAAATGGTCATAATTGTGGGATGCATCTTTCGTACTGCTTATTCTCTCGTCTAATATCAGTTGCCATCTTCAAATCAACTTCGTGAGGTTGAGAAATTGAGGCTCCCATTCAGTAGGATGTGTACTACTGGTGTAATTACAAATGTACGCTTTAACACAATAAGAAGCAGTACAACGCATGACCTGGATCATCAGATATTTGAGCGTTCAAATAGCCGAGAATTGTTATGAGTTGAAATAAGGATTCCACGAGATGCTCTTTATATTACGAAGGTATAGTACTGCTTCTTTTCTGTCAGGCAACGTTAGTTCACTGTTGTGGCAGCAATTATTGATTTTGCCATCTGAGGGATGTTTGGCAATTCGAAATTGCCAAATATTTTTCATAAACCCACAAGAACAACACAGTAAATTTTGAAAACAAAAAAATATATATTGTCGCTGTCATACTTTAACCTTATGTATTTCTTCTATTTTTAACAATAACTGCATTCCTTCTTCTTCTGTTGGCGTTATTTTCTTCAATGTTTTGTGCTTTAAAAACATCTAGGCTTGTCTCTAACAACGCCTCTTTCTTGTGTTTCCTTTTCAGTTTCATTTTGCAAATTTTTGCTGAATCGTCTTTTTTATTTCTTGGGTTTCATTTTGGTTTCTTCATCTTATAATTTTCCTTTCTATCTCTAGCATTGTTTTACTTCTTGTCCTGTTGCTCTTTGTTGTGTTACACCCTTTCACTTTATTTACAATTCACGTCCTGCATTCACTTGTGATAGTTTTGTGTAAGACCTTGCTCGCTTATAGCATTTGACCCTTCTTCTTAGTTTATTCCTGTAAACGTTCAGTTTGTAGCTGTCAGCTTTCAATTTCTTCCTTTATCAAATCTTACATTTCTTCGTTATCTTTTTCATTTTGCCTTTGTCTTATTTTGACCCTAGCAAGGTGGTGAGCTGGCAGATGGTTAGTACAACGGAAAACTGCTTAGCGGGCGTTTCTTTCTGTACATGTCCTGAACTCAAATACCACCGAGGTTGGCCTTGCTTCTATCCTTCCATGGCTCATAAAATAAGTACCATTTGAGCACTGGGGTTGATGCAATCGACAATTTCCGATCCCATACAATTCCAGACTTGAACCTAGTTTAT
>NC_142932.1:116671998-116686998 GCF_046866305.1 Octopus bimaculoides | reverse complement strand
TTCAACAGGCACAAAAGAAAAGGGTAAAATTAAAAATTTGGGTATGAATTCTGTGACACGATAATTTATAACACGTCATTGAAATATAAGTTTAGATAGATAGATAGGTAGGTAGAAGGATATATGATAGATAGTGATAGATAGATACATGCATACATGCAGATATACATACAAATATACACTCATTCATATATAATGCATGCATGTATAGATACATGTATACATATATACGCACGTTCATATATAATACATGTATGTCTGTATGTACTTAGCGCACGTGTGAGTTTTTCCCTATTATGATTGTCTCTCTCTCACTTTCAGTTTCTTTCACTCCCCTCTCTTTCCTTATCTCTCTCTCTCTCTCTGCTTCTCTCACACTATCTCCCACTCTCTCTCTCTCTCACACACACACTCTCTCTCACTCATTCTGTCTGTCTGTCTGTCTGTCTGTCTGTCTTTCTCTCTCTATCTCTCTCTCTCTCTCTCTCTCTATCTCTCTCTCTCTCTCTCTCTCTCTCTCTCTCTCTCTTCAACTTGGAACTATGAGTTGGGTTGTATTCACACCTTGTACCTAAATGAGAAATATTTATCAGGATGATTTATGTACGTGTGTCCTTCTTTCTATCAGCCCTTTCATATTTTGTTCATTCCACACTTCGTTCTTTTGTTCCCCTTTTCTCACATTTCCTGGCCTTTTCTTCATGCTCACTTTCCCTCATCTTTCACTTCACTGTGTCACTTTCATTTTTTCTCGCTCCTCCTTAATCCTTCTATCCCTCTGCTTCTACCTCTCTCTCGTCTCTCCCCACGTGACCGGTGTTCGGCCAGACCTGACCTTTCTTTATTGGTTTGACTACCATCCGTAAAACATCTATATTCCTCCCTGTGCCTATCAAATCTTATGTCCCTACCGTACGGCTTTACTTCCACACACGCCAGCTTAATTATATTCGTCCTTAGTCGAAAGACACCTGCTATTATGTCCTGTTAATTGCATTTGTATTTGTGTAACATTTCTCTGTGTTTTCCATCGTTGTTTTCGTATACATTCGCTGCTTTCTTCCAATGAATTTAATGCACTTAGCTTAGCTTTTCCTTGGGGTTGGCCAGATTGGACCAATCTTGAATATAACCAGCTGAAATTGCAAAGATAATCGGGAATTCGACTGAAGATAGAAAACTCCAAATGACCCGTCCTTCTTTTCTTTATATCATCTGTCGATGTTTTGTTGTCCCTTTTTTGCATCACATACTATTTGGATGCATTGCGTTCTTGTCCCAGTGTTGTATTTTATATGTGTGCGTGTGTGTGTGTCTGTGTGTGTGTGTGTGTGTATGTGTGCGCAGTGTATGTGTGTGTGTGTATTTGTATATATATATATATATATATATATATATATATATATACGTCATAAATATATAGGGATTAGCATTGAGTTGCTTCTCCAACATACTGAAAATTTAGAAATAGCAGTCAAAGAACTACTGATTCCAAACTAGTTTGTAGTTTGGAATCAGTAGTTCTTTAACTGCTATTTCTGAATCATCAGTATGTTGGAGAAGCAACTCCTGCTAATCCCTATATATTTATGATTATAAATGGTTTTACCGATAAAGGTTTTTTTCATACTGAACTACTCGGCAAAATTGTTAATTATTAATTTTATTACTAATTGACGATTCCCTGCCCTATATATCTGTATATATATATATATATATATATATATATATATATATATATATATATATATATAATTATTCGTTTTATTTCAAGATTTCTTGCCAATAGAGAATGAGCCGGTTTCTGACCTGGATCCGAAGTTTCGTCATTAGAATTTCAACATCAACAGGGTATGTATATATGCATGCAAGCTTGTATGTATATAAGTATCCCGATATCCGAGGAGAAATTTCCGTCCTACGCGCCCAGGGATTGTTATTAAAAAATATGTTACTTCTACCAAATGTGTTGAATGCTACTGATTCAATTGTCCACTCACCCTTATGCATGTATATATATATATATATATATATATATATATATATATATATATAATTAAGGGATCAGCAAATATTTGCTTCACCATATACCGAAGTTCAGAAATAGCAGCTAAAAAAACTGAGAATCCCACAGATAGCATCACTTGTAACTCACAAAGGCAAAAACAAGAAGAAAAAAACAATGAAAAACTAACCATTCCGAAGGTTAACAGTAGACGCGTTCCTGGATTATGATTGATACTCAATTTCCTTCATCAATACTGTATGAGCTTTTAAATAAGTTCCCCACCAATAATGGTGCTTTCATACCGATGGGCTTGGTAAAAATTATTAATTGTTAATTGATTTATTAATTAATAAATTGATAATCCTTTACCCTTTGAATTTGTATATATATATATATATATATATATATATATATATATATATATATATATATATATATATATGCGTCCATGTGTGTCGGTGGACATATCTAGTATATAATATATATTCCTATAGGTAAGCATATATTATTGCATAAATGAATATATCTGTGCGTGTTCTCTTATTTTCTCTGATCCATTAGTCACTGTGAATGATGAAAGTTTCTGTATTTTTACTTGTAATTCATATTCAGTATCGTTACCATGAATATATCATCTCGAAATATTACTAACACATCGTATCTTCCGACATTAAGGAAGCCAAAAAAGAATTTAATCAAAGTAAGTAAAAGTAACCAAAAAAAATGAAACTACATTGATACAAGGATGCCGACAGACAGCGCAGCAACCACATGGGAAATATGTGAATGTGAAGCTTTTGGAAAAAGATATAAGTGTATGTCTATATATGTATGTATATATATATATGTGTGCGTATGTGTGTGTTTGTGTGTGCATGTATGTATATATACATATATGGAAGTATTCATGAATATAAAGATTCATATATACACTTATATATGTATATATATGTGTGTATGTGTGTGTGAGAGAGAGTGTGTGTTTGTGTGTCTGCATATACATAATATACATATATATGATTTATATATATATAGGTGCAACATATATTGATGAACACAAACGCACAAGCCCACACACGTGAAGAGTCACACATACAATACACAGGAAAGGGTGATAACAGGATAACTAGTATCATATTTGCGTCTATCAAAGGATTCCCCCTTTTTTTTTCACAAATTTGAAGCCTATGCAAGAATATAAGCAAAACGGTTAATTTAAGCACAAGAAAAAATTACTAGTGAAGCAGAAAACATGACTGGTTCTTTACGCAAAAGTCACATATTCATTTATGGTTTGCAAACCATTCGACGATCTTGCACAGTCCCCGTCTATCCAGTTTCACAGATAATACTTTGTGCGACCCAGGGCAATGAGAAAATTCTCTTGCCAAGATTATGTAGTGGATTTGAACACAGGATTTCGTAATTGCACCTGTGCCGTCGCAACACATTTCTACAGCTGAGTGAAGTTGAGTAGCATGAAATAAAGTGACTTACTCAAGCACGCAACGCACAGTCAACTCTTCCTCGTTATTGTGAACCCGACATTCAAACCACGGAGCCGATATCGTCATTTTTTTATGCCCACTGCATAAGCATTTCTCTAGATCAAATTGTTACAAGTATTTTAACAAAAATACAGTAAACGTTAGTGATAGGTGTACTGTATAATTCTGATATTAATGAATTATCGCCGTGCTTAATGGAATAATCCTTAACAGGGCTTTGTACATGAAATCCAAGTCATTTTGCCGTAGAGGGAGATTACATCGTGTTTGGTGCGAAATGATTTTAAAATATGCAACACGTATAAATGCGTTGCTTCTAAAAGATAGTAAAATGCAGACAACCTAATAAGCTCATCGTACAGTTCATTAATATTTTTTTTAATTATTGTTACTATAATTTTTAATTTCATTTTAATTCTTATTTCTTTACGTGTGTGCGGGGGGGTGCATGCATGTAGGTATCTGTTATGTCTCAATACTACACAGTGGCTGTGTGAGCTACGAAATCCTCGTCGCCACTGTTATGTCTCAGGCTACTACTATCTAGCACCTTCGGGTGATCTCTACTCAACCGCTACACAACTGCTACTCGACTGCTACTCGACTGCTACTCAACAGCTACTCGACTGCTACTCATCACTCCTACCACGGCCAGACTAATTCTATTTATTTGTCTTGGGAGGTCCTACTGGGAGCGTCGACACAACAGTATCTATGTTTGAATGTACTTATGTATGTAAATGTATATGTATATATGTATATATGTATATATGTACATACATGGACTGATAAAGTCTATCCCATATACAAGCCCTTCCGATATATTATATCTGCTTAGCAGAAACATTAAACATCTAAACAAAAGAGTAATCACTGCCGCTTTCATCCAACTCTCCTGTGTGTATGATCACAGTGTAGGAATGATACAGAATGAGGTGTATGTGCAGAAAGGCGGAGTGCCTCGATAAAGTTAGTTTGTATAAGATGCCTTGTAAAAAATAATCAAAATCCATCTCTAAATATTTACATATTACTGTTAGAAAGATATTAATTTAACACGAAACATTACTTTGCATTAGCTGGTGTTGTATATAATGGGACATTAAAAGCAAATTTCAGCGGGAGACATACTTTCTCGAAAAACAAATAAAATTGCAGCCTCCTGATGATATATGTGTAATGGCTATTAAATAGAAATTATGAAATGGCCTCTAAGTAGCGACAAGTGTATCAGAATTATTTCAGACAACTGGGACTGAATTCTTGGATTTATATACATCGAGTAAAAACGAAATATAAAATAGTTAGAAAAATATTTTATAAACATTGTTATATAAACATTTTGTAAGCATCACCTCATAAATTTTGTCACAAACAATTTATAAAGCGATTATAATTACGTTTACGTTGAAGAAAATAAAGTTTGTATTCTTCTACATTCTTGCATTTTCCTAATTGTTGTTATTAGATCTACGCTTTATTATTTTCATTATATATATATATATGTGTGTGTGTGTGTGTGTGTGTGTGTATGTGTGTGTGTGTATACAAATAATTTTAAATTTCATTTTCATCTTACATATTTATGTGCACATACATACATACACACACACAAACATATATATATATATATATATATATATATATATATATATATATATATATATATATACATACACATTGATAGAAAGAGAGAGAGATGTACCAAAGAATATATATATATATAAATATATGTGTGTGTGTTTATACATATACGTACATATGTGCGTGTGTATAAGTATATACATATGAATATACATGTGAATATATATATATATATATACATATACCCGTATGTCTACGTATGTATGTATATATATGTATATAGATAGATAGATAGATAGATAGATAGATAGATAGATAGATAGATAGATAGATAGATAGATAGATAGATAGATAGTTGCATAGATAGGTAGATATAGATATAAACATATATATATAAATTTATATGTGTGTGAGTGTGTGTCTATACTGGTGTGTGTATTTTAATCTGCGCATTTATATATGTATGCGTATATGTATGTATATGCACTTTTTCTTTGCCCGATAGGTTTTCAATACACGCACACATTTATGTATTACTTTATATTATGTTATATCGCATAATATTGTTATGCTAAAGGTTATCCTATGGAAATACAAATCCATTAAACCAAGATACTTTGAAGTGTGTGTATGCCTGAGTGATAATGACAGCTAATTCTTCTGTCGTTCTATGTTGGTTGATGCTGTGTTCACTACAACATTATTCTAGATTATCTTATATAAACTCTGGCATCTCATGTATATATATATATATATATATATATATATATATATATATATATATACATGACCATCACTGACAAATTATATTAACCTAAAAGTTAAAGACAATACCAATTGGCAGTCAATGATTCCCGTGTTGAAATTTAATGTCGATAACAGGTTGCACAACATCGGTTAAACGCTCACGACAAGGCCAAGTAATTTGCAAACAAGTATTGTTGAGTTATATCGGATGATCCATTTTCAATACAAAGGGGTAAAGGTAGACATGGGGTCTCGCCCAGCCACTGGTTGGCCGTTGACTCAACTGGGTTTATTTACCCATTACCAGGTATTGTCTTTCAACGAAAACCACACATTTAATCTATATATTTAGACATATTATACAAATATATATTTTTTTTTTATCAATTTTGAGTTATGCTAATCTTTTTCACAATCGTATCAATCTATTGCCGGAATTATGAATGTGATATGTGTATGGCAGTAGCCAGTCAGCAGTGTGTAAAAGTAC
Source organism: Octopus bimaculoides (assembly GCF_046866305.1). Lineage (NCBI taxonomy): Eukaryota > Metazoa > Mollusca > Cephalopoda > Octopoda > Octopodidae > Octopus > Octopus bimaculoides. Next base: position 116,680,661 of record NC_142932.1, on the reverse strand, counting down.
GTGTGTGTATCTGTGTTTGTATGTATATGTATGTATATGTATATATATATATATATATATATGCGCCTACGTATTATATATATAGGTAGATAAATATATATACATATATATATATATATATATATATATATATATATATATATGTAAACGTGTGTATATATATATATATATATATATATATATATATATATATATATATATATATATATATATATATATATATATATATATATATACATACATATATATATATATATACATATGCATATATATACACATCAAACTTCCAATTTTTACTTGCCAGTGGGGAAACAACTTATAGTTGTGCAATTAACTTTAATAAATTAAGTTCCTCCTTTGCATATATATGTCTATGATATGTGGCTAAAAATGAAGGCAACGGTTCATTAGTGTAATTGAATGTTAATCAATACAAATACATACTCTTATCTATCCATATACATACATACATATATGTTTATGTATATGTACGTATGTTTGTATGTATGTATGTATGTATATATATGTTTGTGTGTGTGTGTATATATGTACGTATATATATATATATATATATATATATATATATATATATATATATATATATATATATATATACAGGTATATATATATATATATATATATATATATATATATATATATATATATATATATATATATATATATATATATATACCTGTATATCTATGTAAGATGTGTAGAGAATGCTCTGCTCAAAAAATATGTAATTAAGTTCTATCAGACATATTCAAATAGTAATTAGCTTAAAATGTAGCTACCAGTTCACAGATACTACTGAATATAGATTAATAAATGAATACTTATTTATAAGGCTAAATTAACGTATGTACTCAAATAATTATTAAGTAATGGACTCGAGGTTTTTTTGAGTTTTTTGGGGTTTTTTTTGTATTTTGGCAAAATATATCTTAGTATGCAGAATTTATTTCTACTGCTAATAATAATAATGGTAGTTTATATCTTACAGCGTAATGAACTAAGCAAGACAAAAATGGGGAAAAGATTGTAAATCAGTAAAGAATATAATATTGACGTGCAATCCAGCTTCATTAAATGGAGATTAATAATTAATATTGATTAAGGCAGTGAACAGGCAGAACCGTTAGCACGCCAGGGAAAATACTTTACGTCCTGAGTTCGACTTTGGCTTTATCTTTTCACCGTCGATAAACTAAGTACTAGATTGATATTAAGTTCGATGCAATGGAGCAGCCCCTCCCTCGAAATTGCTGGCCTTGTGCCAAAATTTGAAACCGCGCAGGAGTGGCTGTGTGGTAAGTAGCTTGCTTGCCAACCACATGGTTCCGGGTTCAGTCCCACTGCGTGGCACCTTGAGCAAGTGTCTTCTACTATAGCCTCGGGCCGACCAAAGCCTTGTGAGTGGATTTGGTAGACGGAAACTGAAAGAAGCCCGTCGTATATATGTATATGTATATGTGTGTGTGTGTGTGTGTGTGTGTGTGTGTGTGTGTGTGTCTGTGTTTGTCCCCCCAACATCGCTTGACAACCGATGCTGGTGTGTTTACGTCCCCGTAACTTAGTGGTTCGGCAAAAGGGCCCGATAGAATAAGTACTAGGCTTACAAAGAATAAGTCCCGGGATCGATTTGCTCGACTAAAGGCGGTGTTCCAGCATGGCCGCAGTCAAATGACTGAAACGAGTAAAAGAGTAAAAGAGTAACCAATATTATTGTGTTTAACCCATTGCCTGCCATGGGCCTCATTTGGGGATCTGCTAAAATCTGTCTCACTGCCGGTTGTTCGGTGTATTTAAAGTGAATTTGCTTATTGAAAGTGCATTTACAGAGGTGTGATTAACAATATTTAGTAAAGTTTCTCATTATTAGCTCTGGCAAATTCTAGACGCCATTTTATGTCATAAATCGCAATTTTTGAACTACAAATATAGTAACTGTTTTCAAAACTCTTTTTTATTTGCATTTCCCATCTATATCATTCATTGATATTTCATACACATTCGCATTTCATACTATAGTTTCAAAAAAACTAAAATATTTATTATTGCAATTGGATAGAAAAGGATAAATGTGCTTTTTTTTTCAGCGATCCCCATTTGGGACTTTTCGAAAAATTTATCATAATCTCCAAAATAATTCACATACGAAGAAAATTTAAATACTGGCCTTTTGACAAAATTTCAAACTATTATTGCTTATAATTAGGCGGCGAGCTGGCAGAAGCGTTAGCACGCCGGGCGAAATGATTAGCGGTATTTGTGTGTCTTTACGTTCTGAGTTCAAATTCCGCCGAGGTCGACTTTGCCTTTCATCCTTTCGGGGTTGATTAAATAAGTACCAGTTACGCACTGGGGGTCGGTGTAATCGACTTAATCCGTTTGTCTGTCCTTGTTTGTCCCCTCTGTGTGTAGCTCCTTGTGGGCAGTAAAGAAATAAGTATTTCATCTGTCTTTACGTTCTGAGTTCAAATTTCACCGAGGTCGACTTTGCCTTTTATCCTTTCCGGGTCGGTGAAATAAGTACCAGTTGCGTACTGGAGTCGATCTAATCGACTGGCCCCCTCCCCAAAAATTTCGAGCCTTGTGCCTAGAGTAGAAAAGAATATTGATTATAATAAGTATAATAGTTCTTATGAAAATTGAGGTAACTAGTAATAGGTAACTGTAACAGTTCTAATGATAATAAGTGTTCCTAATTTAGGCAGAATGGCTCAATCGTTACCACCGAACTCAATCCTTCATTGGATTTTTTTCCTTTGATTTTTGTATCGACACCAAAAGCACGAAAGGCAAAGATGATTTCGGTTTGACTTGAACTCAAATATTACAAGGCATTTTCTCCAATGCTCTAACTATTCTGCAAATCCACACGAGTGTTGATCAGCTTTAAAAACATTTATTTATAATAAAACAAAAAATAATCAGCAAACGTTGAAACGAGCATGTAGTTACATTAAAATATAAAGACACGGAAGACAAAATAATTTATAATGCAGTGATAACTGCTGTTTTAAATTTCATGTAGCAATTTTAAATGCATAAGTTGAGCTTCATCATACAAGTTATGTGCACCTTTCAATTCTTGTATGAAATATGTTTATACCGATACTTTTTAAAATTTTTACAATATATAATATCTTTAAAATTGAAAAAAAAGTCAACATTACTTTCTGTTGTTTGACTTTTATGTCTATTTTGATTTCGCAAACTTTTAGTTTTTGGGCGTAAATTAGCAGAGAATTTTTCAAATTTAAATCAGTCAGGCATGACTTCGTTTTATCGTTTATCAGTTTCATGGAAAAGATTGTTTCTTTATTTCTGTACGTAATACCGAAACAGTAGAAGGAACTATGAGCAAATTCTCGTTTCTCTAAAAAACGTTCTTAGGGAACTGATCGTTAAAAATTAATCATGTCTATAGCATTTCGAAGAGAAAGAGGCTCACCAAATTTCGATAATAAGTTTGTTTTCAAGTCACTAATTTCCTTTTGTATGTTAGCGACCATTTTTATGATGTTTTCTTCACTAAGTGAATATGGATTTATAAATGCAAGTATGTAACCTTGAAATCATTCTTGCATTGCTCTGATTTTATCAGGATATTTTCTAAAATTGACATTTTGTCATTATCCTCAGCACATTCATTCTATTCTTTTATGTGCGGAAATTGATTCCAATCCTCATTTTCAAGCTGTGAGATGATCAGTTTTAATTTCCTCTTTACTGAGCTAGGAAACAATTTATTCTCGCTGCGCATTTTCAGATTTACATCACCGAAATGGTTAGTTACATCAACTTAATATACTAAATCACATCAGCAATAAAAGGCTCTTTCTTCGAGCAAGTCATTTTTCTCTTCTAGGAAATTTTGAACAATATTATTCAGTTTTCAAACTCCACTCAGATCTTGTTCTCTAGAAACGCAATAGACCTCACAATGGCGGACAAGATTGCTATGTTCCAAGTCTAACATATCGCATTATTCTCTACATTCTCGTCGATTTAATGTTTTCGCTTTAGATTTATCCAACTGTTAATATAACATGCTGCAAGTTTAGATTCTTTTCACACAAGGACTGTTAATGCTTAATGCAGACATCATTTACAAGATAGTTATATAGAGAGTTTATAAGCGTTTTTACTGATCACCGTCGGAGTTACTTTAACGAAAATACTGGTGACTTTACTCTTAAAATTTTGTTGTAGATTTTCCAGGCACAAACTTTTCAAATACATATCTTGCTCATCTTTTCCATTGAAGCAACTCAATACTCACAAGTCCTTCAAAGACCTTGGAATTTTGATCAATTTCTCTGACACAAATTAGTAACTAAACTTTACATATGTGAGTGAATTCGTCCAAAATTACAAAAAAATTAAGAACGAGTATCGAAAAAGCTTTGAGTTACGTAAACAACGAAAGAGATCGTCAATGTTTCTCGTTAGTTTCGAAAGAACGAGTTCTACTATGTTTCTGTCAGTATTTTGAAGCAAAATATCTTACAAATATTCAGAAACAATGACTAAAAATTTCATTTCCATGAGAGAAAGGCTGTCGTCCGTTGGCCAATGCTAAAGCAACAGTATGCTATGTTTCTTCCATAGCCAACCACTCACAACTTCTTTCAACTAATGTATATTGACGGGATTTTTGTATAAATTTTGCCTTTTTCTCAATCATCTTTCCTTCTGTAATTGAGATACAAGAATTAGCTTCCGTTTTCCTACCGTTTTAGATTAATGTTGTATTTTGTAGGGCCAAGTCTTCTGTTATATGAGAAAATATTTTCACAAAAACACAACGATTTTGCCTATAGAGTCGCTGTCAATGCGAATTCACTTTCTTATTAATCATTGAATTCACGATTACATTCATCTTTTGGTTTTACTTTGCTTATTTCCTTTTGTGTTGTTAGTTAAAGAGAAAACAAGGATTAATTTTCAAAGAAGATATACAAACCTGCAAATACTCTCAAAGCACGAGTCTGTTAGTGAAGGGTATCAGCTATAAACTAACAAAAGGCCTGCAGTGTGTCGGCGCTCGCTGAAACCTCAAGAACGAATGGAAGTTGAAAAGTTACGGGTAGGTGTAAATGTGCTAGTTCTAATCTTCCAATGTTCCACTATTGGTGCGTGCGTCATAAGCTGGCCGTCTCTAGTTAATAAAGTAACTGGGGTTTCGACTATGATGGAGGTGATTTATTAGGAAAATGAGAAATATTTGGCATATTTTCTGTTATTTTGTTCAATACCAGCTGCATTAATCGTGGTTTCTGCAATCAGAGAAGACAGAGACCTTGGTTTTCTTGCTTTCTCCTCGTTCCATTTTTTTTTTGCATCAATTTTCTTCGAGTTTTCTTGTTCTCTCATAGTCCAGCGTACTAGTCTTTAAAATATATATAATGCATAAACAGGGCCTGAAAGATTACTTGGAGATACAGGGTTATTAGCACAGCTTGAAGAATTTGTCTTGCGATTCTTTCCTGCGACCTTGTAATCATATAGTAGTAGTACCGGAGCTGTGACCTTTCAAGGCGGAAAAATAGCGGTTCGACCTGGAGAGCTTCCCTGATCCCCGATCTACGCATCCTGTCGAGTGACTTTAGCAAGAGATCCTTTGGGACCATACACGTGAGTCTGGAATGGATTCTAAAATTGCAGGTCTGGCATAATAATTGTGCCAGTTCCAGCTTTCGAACCTCAAAAGAGAAATTGATTTAAAAAAAAACAACTTCTGTTCAGTTTTTCTGCTTATCGTCAAGAATGTTGGGTAATGGCCGAAAGAGAACCGCATATTTAAGTAATAAAAATTTGTTGTTGTTTTTTTTTGGGGGGGGGGGCGTGAAGTAGGTTGCTTTTGTTGCTGTTGCTTTTTATATTTTCTTAGAATGAAATAACTATATTACATTTTAAAACGATGATTAAAAAAGGAACCTTTAGGCAGTTAACTGACATCCTCTTTTGCCTGAAGAAACTTAGAAATTATAAATCAATTATTATAATGTCGAAATTTTGGGACGAGAATCTGATTGCGTTTATCAAAATTATTTGACAGCCAATATATCAGCAACGAATTTCAATCTGCTAAAATTGTCTTTTTCATCTGCTATCATTTTAAGGAAAAAAGTAATGAAAATTTAGCATTTATTTCAATAGAATACCCTGTCAAACTTCAAAGTCAATATGCAATCCACGAAGCTGCCATTTACGACAAGTTAGTTTTTCAAACGTTTTTTTTTTTTTTGTCATTAAAAAGGGAATTCGGTTATACAAAAACTTCTTTCTTTTCTTTTTTCCAAATTATAAAATAAATATCTCATGAAATTTTTATACGTAGCTGATTTTTTAAAACTAGATTTCTTTTTTTTAGCAGTGATTTTACATGTTGTTGATATTGTTCTTGTCACCGTCGTTATCGTCGTCGTCGTTGTTGGTTTATCCACACCAGCTCTAGGTAACTGATAGAGTGATAGACTTATCTAAGTTCAAATGATCTCCAGCCGAGCCAATCCAGATTTTTGTAGACATACATCGGTCTCCTGGCACAATGGATAACGCGCCGAACTTCAGATCAAGAGACCCAAATCCTTTAATGTAATTCTAGTAACCCAGCTTGGCTACAACTCGCAGGTTGAAATAAGTAAAAGAATAAACGGTTGTACTACACCTGCACACCGTCGGGAGTACTGCACGTCATAAGCACCATAAAATATTCATTTTTGTTCTCTAATATGTCTGCTTATATCTAGATGCGTTTGACTGCGCGTATATATATATATATATATATATATATATATATGTGTGTGTGTGTGTGTGTGTGTGTGTGTGTGTGTGTGTGTGTTAAATCTCTGAACGAGGTATTAACAGTAACTGCACGACAAGGTGAAGTATATTTGCCACTTAAATGCGGCTGACCCCTAAGGGTGGATGTTACTGTTGCTTTTAGCCCCAGGAGAACATCTCCTCCAGCTGGCTATTGACACACATCTGTGTCCTGTCTGTATTTGCAAAGGGAAGTCATCCTTCCCATCTTGATCACGTGATACGTACGGACTCGAGTTTCTGGGTATTTACCCGTCCTCAGCGTACGACAATCACCGATCTTCGATGCGAAAGATATATATATATATATATATATATATATATATATATATATATATATATATATATATATATATATACATGTACGTTAGTAAAAAGCAGCAGAAATATCCCGAAAACTCTTACTCAGAGTTTCACTTCTCGATCGTGGGACAGTTTTGTTTAGATTCTAAACAAATCTGTCCGATGAACGGGAACGTGAAACTCTGAGTAACGATTTTTGTGATATTTCTGCTGCTTTTTCATAAAGCATATTACTCTACCTCTGGTATTCGAGTACTATTTAATCCACCTTGTTTCGCATTTATGTGCTTACACCGGTGTGTGTGTGTGTGTGTGTGTGTGTGCGTGCGTGCGTGCGTGCGTGTGTGTGTGTGTGTGTGTGTGTGTGTGTGTGTGTGTGTGTGTGTGTGTTAGCATAGATAACCGGCGTTGCTCGGGATTAAAATGGCATAGTTTCTATATATATTACACTTATGTTGAAACGGGTGATACGAGAAAGCGCAACATTGATGACAAAACATTTGTGGAGTAAATGAAGTGGGATAATTCGACTAAGCGACACACCATGCGTCCGTTTGGAGTAACCCAGGCCCTAAACTGTCATGGAAAATTGAGGGTGGTGGTGGTATGTGATTTTTGAACGATTCGCAAAGCTGTCGCTGGATATATTCTCCTTTGTGGCAGTCGACGCTGCGTCAAACACGACCCATCGTCTGATGTTTTGACACCTCCTTCGGGTTTGTTGTCCTACATCACTCATAAAGTAAATTTGGAGGAACTGTGGTTGTTCATTTGTATGTTACAGGGAACCAATGAGGTGATGGACTTGCCCTTGAACTTTGAACATCGGCGTAAGTCCATGTTCAACTATCTTCTTAGATGCACCAAACGATATCATTTGAAATGCAGAGTTGTATTGTCTGATATTGTTCAGAACATCCTTTGACTGGATGGAAGCGCCTTCTAGAAGATCCATAAGAGGTTGAGCGGGAGCTGGTTGTGCTGGCAATCGTACCTTACCGCCTGAGCAGCACAAGCCTTTTGTTTCATTTGGAAATTTTAAAGCTTTGCAGAAACGACAATTTGAGTTTAGCACACCGATTTGGACAAAATTATCAATTTTATAAGAATGGGATGGATCGTATCTGAAAGCAGCTCCATGAGTTGTGAATAACGAATTTGTACGTAGTATGTTTCTGAGCGGTATTCTATTGGACCTCTGTTTAATAATTAAAATATTGTTTTAACGATCCTACCTCAAGTGCTGCAGCATGCATTTGCTGATCTTGGGAAAGCCTCATCTCCCTTCTGTATTAAGACTCAATCTGATGTGCTGCAGTATGCCTTGCTGATCTTGAGAAAGTCTCATCTCCTTTCTCTCTTGAGACTCTCGCCTTCTATTTTCTACAATCCTCCTTGCTTTATACTTGTTTCTGGAGAGATTACGTCTTTTCTTTCGTGGCATATTTCTTCAATATTGTAAACAAAAGATTATGAACATAGAAAAACTATACATTAATTGAAATATAATACAAAATAAGAGG
>NC_142932.1:116661998-116669498 GCF_046866305.1 Octopus bimaculoides | reverse complement strand
ACTGAACGAAAATATGCCTGAATATGAAGGAAAATATATAGCTTTAAAAATACAAATGTTACTCGTTTTTTCGGTTTTGAGGCATTTCGGTAAAACAAATATTAAATGTATGTTTTTGCCTACATTTTTCTTCTATCTATATTTAAATAACTTTTTGAGTATTTCACCAATATATTTTCGCAATAAAAAGTCTGTTTTTTATTAAATTTATAAATATGAGGGGAATTCAAAAATATAGATATACTATACTCCTTTGAGACGAACACTCAAGCGTACACTAACCAAAGGGCTTTATATAGTATATATATGTATGTATAATATAGGTTTCCATAAGAAGTTATTCGTATTAAAACAGCATCCGGAACGTATAGTGATGTGCATAAAATTTGGTCAAGCTACAATTATATAAATAATGCCGTACGCGTGGCTGTGTGGTATGAATGATGCTTCCCAATAATGGCGTATGTGTGGCTATGTGGTAAGAAGCTGGCTTCCCAGTCACGTGTTTTGGGGTTTCCTGCTGCGGCGCAAAATCTTGGTTAAGTGTCTTCTACGATAGTCCCGTACCGACAAAACCATCCGAGCGGATTTAGTAACGAAAACTGAAATTAAGAACTCAAGTTTGTTTTTTATCAAACTTAGATATTTGTGAAATTTAAACTTCATTGAATTAAAGGTATATTTAGATACCGGGATAAAGCGAGATCGAAAATCGGAAAATTACAACAACGCGTGTGTTGTAACTCTGAACAAGTCTGTTGCTTTTACTCCTTCATATAAAACAAAATGTGTATTTATAAAATGGTTTTACAACAAAAGGATAATACTTTTCATGATTCGTGTTCTTGTGAATTACATTTCTTCAAGTTTGCAGCCAAACAAAAAAGAATTTAAATGGCCACAATAATCTGCTTTTCTGCCAAAACTGGATTGGACGCATATGTGTATATCACACAACGTAAACCTGTCAGTTAACAATAACGTATTTTGTGGCAGATAATATGCAAGGTCTACAATTGCAGACGTTGAGATCAAATGGGTTAACACAACCGAATGCATTAAAGAAATGAATAAATGCAATTGGTGTCTTTCCTTGTAGTATTTTTTTAAAACTCTTCTATGATTCCTCAAAGGGAAAGGATTTACAGTAATATTAATCTGTTTCTGTGGAAAAAGAATTGTTTCTGTCGCAGGATGACATCACTAACAAGGGAAGTTGGATTGGCAAGGTTGCTATAAAGTCGGAAAATTTGCCTTGCGGTAGCTGGGGAGAGTGGCTGACTGTATGACTGAGATCATGTCTGAGAGAGCCATCACGAACAGAAAATATTCCAGTACTGCTCCCGGACGGACTCCACTTAATATTGACGTCACCATTTTGAATGCTTGGGCTGATATTTCACTACCCAGGCATAACGCCGTTGTAGCTGAGTGAGGCAGCTCCTTCCTGGCCGGAAGCTATGCTGCGATTTAGAAAACAAGTTATTTTCTTCTAAGAACATGATCAACTTCCTTCTGACAACACGTTCCATGAATATGCTGACAAATGTGTCAGATCAGAGAGACAGACTTGTGTTAGGTGATATACATATTCATTTGTTATATACACCCATAAAGATACATATACATATGTATGTGTATGTATGTATACACATATATATATATATATATATATATATATATACATATACACACACATATATTTACATACATATTTTTACATATATTTATGCATATATATGTGTGGGTATATAAATGTGTAAATAACTATGTGTGTGCATGTATGCATCAATGTAAGTATGTATGTATACAGTAACTACATTTATAATTTTGGCCTTTGATATTCATAATTACATTTCCACAGTAAACTTAAGACTTGTTTATTTAATACTTTTTAATGCAGCCATATCAGATTATATCTAATTCGAGGTGACCTTCAGATATCGAATTGTTTATCGTTTTAGCATTTTGACGCTGTTTGAGGGAATTTTTTAATACTATTTTTAACACACACAATAACCCACAATAACCATGCAGTGGTGGTCATCTATTACCATATCATAGGTTCATCAGCGGCTTTTTGGGTAACCATGCACATTGATCCGATTAATTTATAAAATGATCAATGAAGTAGCTTTTATAATGTCGTTCAACTTGCTAGAAATAGCAATCAAATCACAGCCTGCCATCTAGAAATAACTTGCTTCATGATCACATTGTGGAGATGAGGTAAACTGGGAGCAAAGGGCAGTGACGTCAACAGTCGAGGGGGTTCACTGGGAAGGGAATAGGGAACGACCAAGTGGGGGAAGTAAGATCAGCGTGGTCCTCTTTTGGCCTTCAGACAGTCGTCGTGAATAAACGCGTATGGGAGAGAGGGTAAGACAGGACTTTAACAGTAGCTACTAGTGATCGGTGAGACGGCTAAGGCATGTCTTGAATTTAACACAGCTGGACAGCCGACGCTGAGAGGTAGGTGAACTGTATTTTGTTTCTCACATTGGAGTTACCTCACACGACACACTCTCAATCATTTAAAACAAAAATGGAACATATTAGATAACAAAGTACGCAATACCTCAAGGAAAAGATAATGATTTGAAAGCTACAGATAATAAATCTGTTTGATTAGAGGTGATTTAGAGCTAATAACAAGTCTCTTATAGATTATCTTCACGTACATGAATGATAATTTATGAAAGTGTATGACGATTCAAATTAGCTTGTGGGTAACGATGAGTATGCATTCATTATACTTATTATCTTAGGATAATATCAGAATAGTTAGCGACATCAAATTAGATGATTTGATTGTATTTATTCAAGAAAAGAGATTATGAGGGGCAAATGGAATATTTACTAGTTTGTTGAGAATGCGAACATTAGCGGTGATACTGCAATTAGATGGCTCTTAATTATCATCAAAACCTAACTGGGAACCCGTGGCGTTGCGTAGGTTGCAGCCGCTCTTTGTACGGTAGTAAACGTGGGAGATTGGTTCCCAACCATGTGGTCTTGCGTTCAATCCCCATTCCTAGGTATTTTCAAAAAATGTCTTCTTCTATCACTTCGAGCCAACCAAAACCTAATGAGTGGATTTGGTAAGCGCAAACTGAAGGCCGTTGTGTGTGTGTGTATGTGTGTGTATGTGTGTGTGTGTGTGTGTGTGTGTGTGTGTGTGTGTGTGTGTGTGTGTGTGTGTGTGTGTGTGTGTGTGCTAATTGCTTCGGCATTTGAAATGATCCCTCCACTCAGTTACTTTTTCATCTACAGACTCTGTATATAACACCGATGCTTCATTACGACCCGGGATTTGAACTCAGAACCTAAACAGAATTCACTAAATACAGTACAACAAATTGCTTTACATATCGGTGTTTCTGCCACCAGGCGGCGCATCAGGAGAGATGGGCGAGTACATAATGTAATACATATTATTAGCAAAGTTTTCAATGTTGTTTTATTTAAAACTTAATGACGAGTGAATGACGTATTCAGATAGGATAATTTAATAATATATTTTCTGATAGGAATCATAAACATAAACAGAAAACTATGATATAATTCCCATATCTCAATCGAACAATTATGAGTTACTTCTAAACGTGCACCAACTCAACTTTGAACCAATCTGGAGAGAAAGAGATTTAATAATACGAAACAACAGCAACAATAAAAATCAACAAACACAATACATTTAACAATACAACACAAAACATTTGAGAAAACAAAACAATTTTTATTGATTGGGTACAATACCGTATTAGGGGAAAAAGGGGTTTATGGCGAGGGGGTAATAAACAATGAACAAAATTGACGTTTTAAATAAATCATGTATCTTTCCTTTCCCTCTCTCTATCTCTCTTCTCTTCTCTCCCTCTGTCTTTCTCTCTCTCTCACTCACTCTACGCAGTCACACTTATATACAAACATACTTTTACACGAAAGCCAACATATGTTATGACGGATTTCAATTGTTATGTCAATCAATAAATGAAATTGATCATGATCGTTTAATTATACACTCGACTATATTTCGATCTAACAAAGGAAAAAGACAACAAGCATGGATAGCTCTAATTTGATTTGTAGCAAAATAAAGTTCGGGTGTCTAGTCTATTTGTTCCCTTATTGTTGTTATTATTTGTAAATACTGTTTTGGGGCTATTGTTCTCATATTTGTTATTGTTTTGTTATTACTGTCGTCGTCGACGTTGTTGTTGTTTCATTCCAAATCGGCCCGGATCGAACAGGCCAGTGCTCAAAATCAATGAAGAGTGACCAATTATCTTGGTTCTGTTATATGCTACACTGTAGTAAATGTTCTACATCGACGTTGTTGTTGTGTCCCTTGTAAATCGAGATCTAACCGGTTTACGATCAAAGGCCCTGTAATTCTGAGCCAACCCATCTTTTTCTAATGTTTAGGGAACCGTTAAATGCCAATCAAATACAGAGCTCGATGTAATTGACTAAATCTTCCACGCAGAATTGTTGGCCCTTTGCCTAAAATTATTGGCCCTTTGCCTAAGTATATAATTTTTTATCCTTTCGGAGCCAATAAGGAGCTAATCAAGAACTGGAGTCAGTCGTATCTACTAATCTGATCCTCTGAAAATTTCAAACTTGCACCTAACTTAGAAACCATTATTATTTACTATGGTTGAGGAGATAATCACTCCGAAATGCATGTATCCAACACTATAGTTAGGGGGCGCTCCAAGCTGATTCGGTGTATTTACACCTGTTTGTTTACAGCGAGAAATTTTTTATATCACAAAATGCAGTAAATGGCTTTTCTTGTGGATTCGAATATGCCTCAAGCATATTTGAACTGGTGGCAAATTTATATTATTACTTAAACACTAACGTAGGTTTCGACTGAAATTTTGCTCAGGCCATAAATAACTTAATAACACCAAACGGAGAAGACATCTAATCTTTTTAATATTGTAGTCAAGAGTAAAGAGTTATCGTCTGCAAAGACATATTTGAGTCTAGGTGGCTTTATCTGGAATTTATGGGAAGAATTCATCCAGGAACCGTTTGGGTTTTATGGGGTCTTTTTCTTTCTTTATGTGTCTTGGCATGATGTTGAAGAGAGCGGGGCTACTTGAGGTATAATAGTTTTTATAAGCGAAAGTCAAGAAACAAATCGTAAAAACTTCTATTTTTCTAAGCAAAACACAATCCAATTGATATATTTTAAAATTCTTTGTTTAATAAATGAAAAATGAATCTGTCAATGCAATTTGGAAGTTTTAAAAGACATGTAGCAATTTAAAATTATATTATTGTTAAAGATTTTGATATTATGATTTATCAATTAATTGTTTAAGTTATAAGAGGGCCACGCTGGAACATTGCTTTGAAAAAATTTATTCGAATAAATTGAACCCAGTGTTTATTATTTTTTTTAAGTGTGTTACTTATTCTATCGGTTTCTTTAGTCGAAACCACTAAATACAGAGGAGTAATCACGCCAACACCGGTTGTCAAGCAGTGCTGGGGTTAAACATGAACACAAAGATACACTCAGACACACACACACAACAACGCGCAGGTGTAGGGGCGCGCACACACGTACACACACACACATACACACACACAAAGAAAGAATATATACACACACATATGTATGTGTATGCATGTATCTCTTTTACTCTTTTACTTGTTTCAGTCAGTTGACTGCGGCCATGCTGGAGCACCACCTTTAGACGAGCAAATCGACCCCGGGACTTATTCGTTGTAAGCTTACTACTTATTCTATCGGTCTCTTTTGCCGAACCGTCAAGTCACGGGGATATAACACACCAGCATCGGTTGTTAAGCGATGTTGGGGGACAAACACAGACACACAAACATACACACACACACACACACACACACACATATATATATATATACATATATACATATATACGACGGGCTTCTTCCAGTTTCCATCTACCAAATCTACTCACAAGGCTTTGGTCGGCCCAAGGCTATATTTGATGACACTTGCCCAAGGTGCCACGCAGTGGGACTGAACCCGGAACCGTGCAGTTGGTAAGCAAGCTACTTACCACACAGCCACTCCTATGCCTACGTAAAGACGTTTGGGTTTTGTAATTTTTTTTTACAGTTTCATTTATTTATTTTAAAACTGAATAAATGTTACGAGAAGATAACTCTAACGATATTAGAATTTAGAATTTATGTTCATTACATTAAATGTTATGAAAAAATATTACAAGGACCAAAATTCTACTGTATATATCCTGGAATCATACTTTGCACAATAATTACAGCATGTGTTAGTTATATTCTTACATCAGCTTTTGTTCCTTTAAGATCCCTAAGTAAACATCACGAAACATTATGCAAGGACAAGTAAAATAAATAAGGTTAAAACGGAATGAATTAAGCACACTAGATCTTGCTTGCTTTTAACAAAGAGAATGGTTCCAACGTAAACGGGTTTGTGGAAGCGCATGCGCTAAACATTTTAAAATGACAGAAAACGTATGGTTGACATGCACATCTTAAAGTCGTGTGGACAAGTCAATTCATGTATGTATATATGATTTAGATATGTAAGTGCGTGTAGGTGTGCGAATAAATATACATACATACATACATACATACATATATATATGTATACACACACACACACACACACACACACACGTATATATATATATATATATATATATATATATATATATATATTATACATATACATTATATATATATATATATGTATTATTATTATGCATGTATATATATATATATATATATATATATATATATATATATATATAGATATATTATACATATACATTACACACACACACACACACACACACATATATATATATATATATATATATATATATATATATATATATATACAAACATACATATTATATGCGTGTGCGTATGTGTGCGCATGTGCGCGCGTGTATGTATATATGTATGTATATGTATGTTTGTCTACGTGTCGTATTTTAAAATGTTTCACCTTATCCACACGGAAACAATGCTCTTGTTCCTGGCCCATGTCTCTCCCCTGTCTCCTCTGCGCTCTCTGCATACATGTATGTGTATGCATGTGCATGAGTGTTTATGCATGTAAATATATGTGCGTTAAGTATTTATGTAGGTACGTATCTATGTATGTATATATGCAGTATTTCTCAGCGTATACGTGTGTGTGTATTTGCAAAATGTAAAATAGACAGCAGAGAGAATAAAATGTATATTGGCATGTATGAGAGAGAAACAATGTAAGCTTCGTAAAGACAAATTCTCCCTTCCCGCCGGGTAGAAGCGTTTGATTTCAACATGAAAATTCCCTACAGTTCCAATCAATGTATATTAAGCTCACAAAGACTAACAAGGGGTTAGAACTAACGATTTTATAATTTATCCATGCTTTTACAAAAGACTGTTAAGACTATTAGCTAATAAATGCCAAAATAACTCCCAGCCTGAATCGAAACACGAGCGGGAATAGTT
>NC_142932.1:116609498-116654498 GCF_046866305.1 Octopus bimaculoides | reverse complement strand
GCTGATTATGCGATATATATATATATATATATATATATATATATATATATATATATATATATATATATATATATATTGAACTTTACTATCTTACTTCTTACTCACTCCCTCTCTCTCTCCCTTTCTCTCTCTCTCTCTCTCTCACCTTTTCTCTCTCTCCCACTCCCTTTCTATCTTTCTACCACTCTCTCTCTTTCTTTCTCTCTCTGTCTCTCTCTCTATCTCACTCACCCTATGCTTTTACGCGTGTGAGAGAATATCTATGTGACACCCGGAATGTGACGAAGGCTGGCCCTTTTCAATTACAGGTACTACTCATTTTTGCCAGCTGAGTGGACTGGAGCAACGTGAAATAAAGTGTCTTGCTCAAGGACACAACGTGTCGCTGGGAATCGAACGCTCGACGATACGACCGAGAGCAGAATACCCCTAAGCACTTAGCCACGCGTCTTCAAACATGCACACAAGGCATGCGCACACATACACGCACACAAACAAACACATACCCACATATATATTTTTTTACTCTGTGTGTATATGTCTTTAAGTACAGTATATGAAACTATGCGTAATATGAGTGAATATATAATTATGTGCTTATATATGGGTGTATTTGCACATCATATGTGTATGGGTGTATACATACAAATATTCATCTATATATATATATGTGTGTCTGTGTATGTGTGTGCGTGTGTGTATTTATATATATATTTGTATGTATGTATGTATGTATGTATGTATATATATTTTTCTACTTTAGGCACAAGGACCGAAATTTTGGTGGAGGGGGCCAATCGATTAGATCGACACCAGTACGCAAGTGGTACTTAATTTATCGACCCCGAAAAGGCTAAGTCGACCACAGCGGAATTTGAACTCAGAACGAAAAGACAGACGAAATATCGCTAGCCATATCGCCCGGCCTGCTAACGTGTCTGCCAGCTGTGTATGTGCGTGCGTGTGTGTGTCACTGTGTGTGTGCCTGTCACCGTGTGTGTGTGTTTGTGTGTCACTGTGTTTGTGCGTGGCACTGTGTGCGTGCCGTAATGAGTTAGGCCAATTAAAATATCATTAGCATCTTCAGATTTCTGTAGAGATTCAGGATGCTAATTGCTTTTTTCCGCTTCTATTCACGCTGGAAACTGGAAGACTTTGGAAATATAATCCTTATTTCGTTAAAATATCTCTAGGATTCTGTTTCCGATAAATTTCCTCTTAAAATTTACATTCCGTAAGGTGGCAATCTTGCAGAGTATTAAATATTCGATACAATTCCAAACCTTTAACAAGTAGAATTTTTTTCTCC
Organism: Octopus bimaculoides; assembly: GCF_046866305.1. Taxonomy (NCBI): domain Eukaryota; kingdom Metazoa; phylum Mollusca; class Cephalopoda; order Octopoda; family Octopodidae; genus Octopus; species Octopus bimaculoides. The sequence continues at coordinate 116,653,189 of NC_142932.1, read as the reverse complement.
TTTTTCTTTTTGTCATTTTGTCAAATACTTTTAAGCAGTGCACAATCTAATTTTGCGGCATTTAATCGTGATCTTTTGCTCTTTGAGGTCAAATCCGATGCGGTCAGGTTTTTCTTTTCATTATTGCAGGGGGCGTTAAAATGAAATACTAAGCAAATACTGAGTTGATTAAATCGATTCGGCCCCTACACTAACGTGATAAAATAGTGACATTCCGATCATATAAAACTTTATAGTAATAGTTTTATCATTTAGGCGGTGAGCTGGCAAATTTTTAGCATGCTTAGCGGTATTTCGCTTAGCGGTACTTCGCTTAGCAGTACTTCGCTTAGCAGTACTTCGCTTAGCGGTATTTCGCTTAGCAGTACTTCGACCGTCCTTACGTTTTGAGTTCAAAACCGTTCTACATGCACTAATGCAGTGTCCGTTCATTGCTGACTTGTGGAGCTTCGTTGAACAGCTATTGTCACGTGTAAGACGGATCCGGCTATCGTCCGAGTCCATCGTGAAGATTGCCCCGCCTCCTTCCTTTTGTCCGAATAGGAAAGGCAGTTTTTCTCTGTCTGACGGCTATGACGAAAGAGGTTGTATGGTGAACGTGAGTGAAAGGTTGAAGACGGATACCTTCCTTTTTGATCAAAGCCACATTGACTTTTTCAGGTTCCACCTGAAAAGAAAGGTGAGACTGGAGAGGGAGGTACTGCCAACCAGTAAGTTTGTTGAAAGGTGGGTGAATGTAGCAAGGATAGCCCGTTTGAATGGACCTACTCTAAGTGTGCGCCTGTGAGCCGGATGGAGTGAGGAGGAGAGGGGTGCCTACCTGAGGTACCTTGGTGTTAGGGTCCCAAAGTGAATGAGGTTACATTGGTCACTTCTCGGGGGATCTCCCCACTATTGGGGAATTATATGTTGTTATGTTTTGCTGTTTACACGTTTAACCACAATGTCCCTCGTCTGTGTATCGTTCTCTATGTTTTGTGTTCAGCACTGGTGGTCAATAAACAAAGAATTATTATTATTATTATTATTATTATTATTATTATTATTATCATCATCATTATTATTATTGTCATTATGGCGGTGAGCTGGCAGAATAGTTAGCACGCTAGATGAAATGCTTAGCGTTTTTCGCCCGTCGTTACGTTCTGATTTCAAATTCTGCCGAGGTTTTCTTTGCCTTTCATCTTTTCAGGGGTCGATAAATTAAGTACCAGTGACACACTGGGGTCGATGTAATCAACTTATCGCCCTGCCCCAAATTTCAGGCCTTGTGACTTTAGTAAAAAGGATTATTGATACTATTAATGTGCCAATTTGTTTCTTGTAAGTACCTGTGTCATGATTAAGAGAAAGAAATTCCAAAATTTTAAACCAGATCTTTTGTAATTTCTGGAAGAGATTTGAAACCACCACCTATATTACAACTTCTCATCGCCCATGCCTGCTGGGCCACCGAATCACTAACGTCATTAATGAGAAAATTAAGGTACTTAAATGTGATGGGTGTGTTGAGCACGGGCGAGAGGAAGTAAGAGGGAAAGTGTGTAGACAGTTAGAACAATACCATAGGGGTTCAGGTGCTCTGTTCGGTGCTCAAACGATTCTGCCAATTCGCCACTGCTTGGGTTGACTATCAGAGTCTAGTACGCATCTGTGTAATATAAATTATTTTCAAAGGCGGTGAGCTGGCAGAAACGTTAGCACGCCGGGCGAAATGTTTAGCGGTATTTCGTCTCTCTTTACGTTCTGAGTTCAAATTCCGCCGAGGTCGACTTTGCCTTTCATCCTTTCAGGGTCGATAAATTAAGTACCAGTTGCGTACTGGGGTCGATCTAATCGACTGGCCCCTTCCCTAAAAATTTCGGGCCTTGTGCCGAGAGTAGAAAAGAATTGTTAACACACCGGGCAAATTGCTTAGCACCTTTTCTTCCGGCTTTACGTTGACTTTGCCTTTCAGGGTCTATGAAATAAGTGCCAGTTGATTTATATAATCCACTAGTCCCCTTCTTTCAAAATATCAGGCCTACATTAAAAACAATAGTTACAAGATTTATATTCGATGTTAACAGACTTTCGAACCTGCTATGTAAGTAGTCACCGTTTCATTTGCTGTCTATAACTTTAGCGATCTTCAATCTAAAATTGATCATATTCACCAGAATGCATATATACGTTACATTTATGCTTTCATACAGCTTAATAATTTCTCCTGTAGGCTGAAACAGATAATAATCGTTCTGTGACATGTTTATAATTCGGCGAGTGATTATCACTATTTTAATCATAAATTTAAACCTACAATTTATACACGCTATTTTACGTCAGATTTAAATGAGCTATTAACAGCTAATTCACGAATCTGCTATGTGATAATCGACCTACGCATAGCAAAGAGATAAAAAATGGTAACTCAATGTATTTAATGACTTACACCTAAGAATTTATAACCAACAAATATAGGAGTGGAATAAATTGATTTTTTAAATAAAATTCACATAATCTCCTCCCACCTAAACTTTACATCGAAATAAAGTATAATAAATTTAACGTTCCCCTGATTAAATTCACTCGATCGTTTTAATACAGATATCTGACTTTATTTTTATGCAACCACAGACGTAGACACACACACACATGCACTAACAGACCAGTCACAAATCTTTAGTTGCCATGTAATAACAGACATGAATCACGATTGTTATGATTGCCATTAACTGAACATTGTACGCACACAAACAATTTTAACAACTTTATTGTTGCTTTTCATTCGTACACAGAACCATCTCACTTTGAATTCACCCTTTGCTTCACTTTTAAGTTTTCCTATCTTTTTTTCCATAGAACTACACTTATAGTCGCATCCATCAACACCTAGACAGCTCCTCCTACATATAAATCAGTCTAATATAGGCACAAGGCCAGCAATTTTAAAACGTGGGGACAAGGAGGGAGCAAGTCGCCCCCGGTTCTCGACTGGTATTTATTTTATTTTTGCTGTTGTCTAGATTTTTACCTCTTTTTATTTTTATCTCTTCTTTCTTTACTTACAACCTTTTCTATCAACACAATACATTGAAACCCGTTTTTAGTTTGTCTTTCTTTCACCGTCTTTATTTCAGGTATAATATTTGGGATCTTTACCCTTTGAACGACACATCGAGAAATTAATTTTTTGTAACTAAGCACATTCAAACTTCGGACATCCAATATTTGTCCTTCCAAGACCTCTATCGACCTGTTTTCAACATGACTCTCAAATAGCTATTTCCACCATTTTTACCAATTTTTTTTTTTTTTTTCTGTTTTGGCTTTTAACGCAAGAACATCAACAGCCATAGACGCCACGCAGAACATGAAGGCATTTACATATCTCAATAGTTTATCCGGTCATTTTGCTGCTTTACTGAGTTTTCCAATTTCGATTTCTCTCGATTTCTCGTTCTAATTTGTGTTTCATTTAAACTTTAGTCATCTTCTCGGTAATATACATTCTCTTCAAGAAGTAAAACTTGATTTCACTCTCCTTGCTATTTTTTTCTGATGAGTCATTGATCTTTATTATTATCATTATTATTATTGTTGTTATTGCATTTTGCCCGCCGCTATGGTCTGAGTTCAAATTCTGGTGGGGTCGGCTTTGCCTTTCATCCTTTTGAGACCGATGAATTAAGTACCAGTGAAACACTGGGATCGATGTAATCGACTACTCTCCTCCCCACAAATATGATACCTTGTACCGCCAGTAGAAAAAATTATTATTATTATTACCTCCGCCTTCGCTAAGGCGTGTTTGTTTGTCCGTGGACAAGATATCTCAAGAACCGCTGGATGGATTCGGATGGAACTTTCAAGGATGTTTAGCCTCGTGACTGGCAAGGACTCATGAAACTATGCACTCGATTCGATCCCAGACAAGGATTTTGGATTACTTTTCCTGTTTTGGGGGGGTTTTTTACTTAATTTTCGAGAGGGGTCGGGTTCATTTTTTATATTTTCGTTTGTAAGAGCAGTCTAGTTTATTCCAGATATTATCATTTTTTAAATCATCTCTGGCTAATCGTTCAGAGGAGGTTGATGTTGCCTTGGCGGAGGTTTGAGCTCTCTGAGTGCTTGTGATATTATTATTATTATTATTATTATTATTATTATTATTATTATTATTATTATTATTATTATTATTATTATTATTATTCGAAAAGAATAAAAAGTTTTGAATGGTACAACAATGCACTATAATACAAAAAATGGACTATATACCTGTTGTAATTTGGTTATCTATAGTCCGATGATATTTCGGAATACAATTCCTTCTTCAGATATTCTTTGATGGAAAACCGTTTATTGCAGCGACTCCATCTAAGAATATCTGAAGAAGGAATTATATTCCGAAATATCATAGGACTATGGATAACTAAATTACAACAGGTATATAGCCTCTACGTTTTGGTTCATATGCATTTTTATCATGTCCAATGTTCCAATTATGTTTTTACCTTCATGCTCCACATTTTGAATACGTTACCTTCATGCCCCACATTTTGAATACAAAATTATTATTATTTATTGTCTTTGCACAGCCTCTAACGCTGAAGATGTACTATGGTGTCAGCTGTTCACTACCAGTGAACTAAGGTAACACCCATATTTTTCGAGCACCATCCTGAGTATTCGAGCGGTTCCAAACAGTACTGTTTTCTGCAAGTGATCCACTCTTACTGCAGCCCCAATTTGTTCCATGTACTTCTCAAAATTTTTACTCATTGTTCCCAGGACTCAGACAATTATTGGTACTACTACTACCTTTTTCAGCGATCGCAACTGCTTAACCTCCCAAGCTACCCTGTTATATCGATCGACTTTTCTTTCTTCCCTATCGCATACCTTGTTGTCAGCTGGGCATGCTATGTCTATGATCCAGCATCGTTTGCTTTCTCTCTCAATTATTATTATTATTATTATTATTATTATTATTATTAATACAGCAATTGTTCCAACCTATTCTTTACGTTATGGCAGCAAACTCACGCCAAGCTCAACTTTGCAATTGGCCTTTCCAATCTCGCTCAAAGGAAGTATCAATCCAGTGCCCGAGTCAACCTAATGGAATCGACCACTCCCTTCAACTTTGTGGCTTTGTGCATGTGGAAGCAAATTTAATCATCATCGTCGTTGTCGTCATCGTCGTCGCAATCATCATTATAAAACATCACCATCATTATCATCATTATCAACCTCACTGTCAATATTTAGCAGTGACACTTCTACAGTTTCGTTATTGCTGGCGTGGTATATTTATTTCATCATTTCGAAGTCTTCATAATGGCTAATATTTTGACGAATTACTTGCTCTTTCTTTACTGCAGACCACAAATCAGTCATGATCAGTGACTAAAAGCAAATTCTAGTTTATCTACTAAATAAAGAAATATCAGTCTTTATATGGTATATATATATATATATATATATATATATATATATATTTATATATATGTGTGTGTGTGTGTGCATGTATGTATTATGTATGTATGTATGTATGTATATATAGTGAGAAAATGAGATGAATGTAAATGTGTAAGTATGTATATATGTAGGCAGACAGATAGTTATATAGACAGATGCATAGGTACATGAATATATATGAATATTCACAAATACCCACTTACACATATATATATACGTAAATACATACATATGTATGTATATATATATATATATATATATATATATATATATATATATATATATATATATATATATATATAGAGAGAGAGAGAGAGAGAGAGAGAGAGAGAGATAGATAGATAGATAGATAGATACATAATAGTTACATAGATACATACACACATACATACATACATACATAGATGCATGCATACATACATACATACATACATACATACATACATACATACATACATACATATATTTAATGGATGTATATATGAGTGCGAGTGAATGTATATGCATGCTTGTATATGAGTGCGTATTTGTATGTATGTACGCATATACGTATGTACGCATGTATGTATGTATGTATATACGCATGTATGTATGTATGTATGTATGTACGCATGTACGTATGTAAATATGTATGTATGTATATACGTACGTTTATGAGCACCATAATCATTTAAGTAAAATATCTGCAATATCCTTCCCTGTCATCATTGTAAATAGTTTCCCCAGGAAATATTGATATAATTATCCTTGGAAATAGTCATGCTAGAATTTAATATACGTTTCCATTCTTTCATTTTGACACAAGAAGACGTTTGACCCGTTTTTAATTTGTTCTTTCCGTGTTGTTTCTCGCTTTGTTTGCAATTGCAAGCATGCTAGCAAAGTAACAGCATCGCATAAAAAGCTGGTGATAGATTTCCCTGACGAGAATCGGACTAATGTTTGTAATGTTACGGAAACATATGTCCATCAGTAACAAACTCATTTACTTGTTGCAAAACGGAATTAGAACAAGCTTTTTTCATGGCTATATTAAAAACATCGCAGGCCTATACAAGATATCTGCCAACAGCGTATTTCTGAGTACTGACTACTTCAAAAGTTTTCTCTTTTACTTGACAATATTGCAACAGTTTACTTATAATTTCTTATTAGTTTTGGTGCTAATGTTATTATGGTTTTTTATCTATTATTTTTCTAAGAATTTTCTCCTTTATTTTTGTATTGCTGTAATGGTGATGTTGTAGCTGTTAAATGTCATAACATCGGCCAAGACATTCTCATCTTATAACAGTTTCCAATATTATTTTTAATTATTTCGTAATAGCAAAGACAAACCTAAAAGTAATCATGAGCGTTGGAATTATATAAAGGGCATTAAACATATATCACGTCTTCTCTTCCAACTTATGCGAAAGAAAATTAGATAATTTTATTTTATTATTCTTTTACTGCTTTCAGTCCTTAGACTACGCATGGCCTTGCAGAATTTTAGTTTCCATATTTAGGCACAGGCAAGGCTGTGTAGTAAGAAGTTTGCTTTCCAGCCACATGGTTCCAGGTTCAGTCCCATTGCGTGGCACTTTGGGCAAGTGTCTTCACAAGATTTTGGTCAGCTTCGAGTTGACCAGAGTCCTGTGAGGGAATTCCATAGACGGAAACTGAAAGAAGCCCATTGAATATATATGTATGTGTATGCGTATCTTTGTGTCTGTTTCTCCCCCACCACTGCTTGACAACCAGTGTTTGGGTTTTTACGTCCCTGTAACTTAGCGGTTCAGCAAAAGCGATCTATAGAATAAGTACTATGCTAAAAAAAAATAATTACTGGGATAGATTGATTCAACTAAAATTCTTCAAGGCGGTGCCCCAGCTTGGTCGCAGTCTAATGACTGAAACAAAAAATAAAGATTAAGATACTTATTCTGATTCTTATTTCAGATACTATGTATCTCGGACTACAATAACCAATGTGTCCTTCATTACTAAGACAGTTCAGTAAATTTGAGGCAGATTTGGCTGTTGTTTCTCACATTTCGAGTGAACGCACACATAGTGTGATTCGGGTTACATCACACATAATTTTGAATCAAGGAGCCTTCGATTAGTTCTTGCTTCTAACTTACTGTCCCATTTATCCACGCCAACACAACAATACGCTAATGTTGCCATTCTAACTGGAAAGCAACGCCAAATGTTAAACAATATAATTATTTCTTTTACTATTGTTGGCTTGTTGAGAAAATCTTTCTGATCTTCATAACATCTCTAAAATATCGTTTATCAGTCAAGTACAACAGAAACGTGAACTATTTGTAACACTAAGTTCAAGCTTTAGTTTTGATTATTATTTTCTCGACGTTGAGGCCGTACTATTCTCGAAGACACTTCAATTTGACTCCAAACTTTCAAGTCAGAGGCAAACATAAAAGCAAGAACTCGGAGCTTTCCCATATTTTACCAATGCGTTTTGTTAGTCGTTTAATAATGTATAGATCTAGTCGATGATTCTGTTAGAGCCTACATTTTATTTTAATTTTACAGCGCAGAAATATGGTAAGTTCAGCAAATATAACCGTCCGTTGGGGATTATAATTGCCTTATAAAAAGTGTGACCTTTCTCCTGAAGGACGTACAGTAAATTTCGGGGATTTATTTTGTAAAAGAAATAGCATCATCAACGCCGGTAAATTCAGTATGTGTTGAGGCCATTTCACTTTCCTTAGGCCATTAATACTTTAGTAAAATGCACAAGAGTCTCGTAACCTGTTTTTGATTTCACAATAAATCTCTAACATTTTCTCGTAAATGTAAAAAAATCAATGTCTCTATATATTCCAAAACAACAGAGTTACAGAAACTGGAGAGTGGGATAATGTCGGTCGTCAACTGAAAGAATTATATCTTTTGCTTGTTTCAGTCATTAAACTGTGACCATGCTGGGGCACTGCCTTGATTAAACTGCAGTTTTCTTAAAAAGCTTAGAGTTGAATTATATCGAACAGGCTGCCAGCCGACGACTATTCACAGACGCGCTCCCGCTACCGTAAGATGTGCAAGCAAAAATATGTATGAGATTGTTAAGTTTATGTAGAGTGGAAACGATAACATGGGGTTGCAATTCGAGACGATACGTACTAACGGAATAGCTAGCCATGTGTAATCGGGTGTAAAATTTGTTTCAATTTTGGCAAAAAATCAGCAACTGAGGAAGGAGTAGCCGATTACGTCGACCCTGGTACTTGATTTAATCGACTCCGAAAGGATGAAAGGCAAAGTTGACCTCGGTAGTATTTGAACTCAGAACATAAATAGCCGGAAGAAATGCTGCTAAACATTTTTCTCGGCACGTTGGCGATTCTGCCAGCTCACCGTCTCAATTGGGGGCAATGCCTACATGGTAGGATGTGTGTATGAACGGATGGGCGTGAGGGGGAGTGTAGGTAGCCACAAATAATTGTTGTTGGCACTCCGTCGCTTACGACGTCGAGGGTTCCAGTTGATCCGATCAACGGAACAGCCTGCTCGTGAAATTAACGTGCAAGTGGCTGAGCACTCCACAGACACGTGTAGTTCTCGGGGATATTCAGCGTGACACAGTGTGACAATGCTGACCCTTTAAATTACAGGCACAACAGAAATAGGAAGTAAGAGTGAGAGAAAGTTGTGGTGGAAGAGTACAGCAGGGTTCACCACCATCCCCTGCCGGAGCCTCGAGGAGCTTTAGGTGTTTTCGCTCAATAAACACTCACAACGCCCGGTCTGGGAATCGAAACCGCGATCCTATGACCGCGAGTCCGCTGCTCTAACCACTGGGCCATTGCGCCTCCACAGCCACAAATAATAGTTTGGATGTAAACAAGGCATCATATATGCGGAAGCTGAGGATGCTCTGTATTGTTCATGAGTAGAAGTTCATCAGTGCGTGCCTCGACTTATCAATATGCTATAGATACCTAGCTGTTTTCACAGCATCCTTCTAGAAGCGGGACATCCTTCTGGTGTAAAACCAGCGGTTTCACGTGGTCGTCTCTCTTTGGCCTACTACTAGGTACTAATTATAGAGAGTAGGAGAGTACTACTCGTGTTGTACAATTATTTATCACTATAATCCAATGATGTACAGATGTCTCTTTACGGCGACATTTGTCATTCCATCTATTGAAAGTCCTAAACTAGCCTAACCATCGTTGTCATGTACGGAAACTTAAACTCTGTACGCTATTTATTTACATTATTTACATTTAACGGATATTTGTCCTCATCGAAAAATACCTTAGGAATGAGAACCCAGGTTCGAAATTTCCCCAGGACACCTGATGAAGCCGAAACGTTGTGTTAATAAGAAACAAGATGTGTTAACAACAAACAAATATCCGTCAAATATAAGTAATGTAAATAATGTAAATAATTACTCGTCTCTTAAATATAGAACTGTATTCAATTCCATAGATAGAACGAACATATCTTGCCCTTTCTTTGCTGAAGTGTTCATCTTGAATCCATACAGCAAAGATTTATATTTCACAGATTTATATTTCACCCATAATATAGACCGAAGCGTAGAAATAATAAATAAGAATACAAAACTTGTAAACTGAACTTCGAAGTCACTGTCAACTTATAACTGGAAAATATATGTGCTCATATATACATAGATTCATGCACACACACACACACACACACACACACACACACACACACACACACATACATACATACATTCATATATATATATATATATATATATATATATATATATATATATATATATATATTACATACAAAAATAAGAGGAATGACCAGCAAAATTGGACTCCTATATGCTAGAAATAGATGCCGAATCATCTAACCACGAAAAAAATATATGTTCTCAGTAAAAATTCAGCGACACAACAGACTGTAAAAGGGCAAGGCAAATGAAAAAATATCAAATAATCGTTTTTATTTAGTATTTTTTCATTCGTCTTGCGCTTTTACAGTCTGTTGTGTCGCTGAATTTTTACTGAGAACATATATTTTCTTGGTGGTTAGATGAGTCGGCATCTATTTCTAGCATATAGGAGTCCAATTTTGCTGGTCATTCCTCTTATTTTTGTACGTAATATTTTTGTACGTAATATAATTTTAATCTTCGGATTTTTTTAATATGCTAGACCACTGGTTCAAATTGATTAATATCAATTTCTACCCTCAGGAATAAATTTATATATATATATATATATATATATATATATATATATATATATATATATATATATATATATATATATATATATTACATTGGACGAATATGTGTGTTCATTTTGTTTGTTGTTACCACAAAGTTGTGGCTGATTTACTCTCCAGCCTTTATCAGGTGTCCTGGTGGAATTTTTGAGTGGGCGATATGTTTCGCCTTTGTATAACCTACCACAGCTACATGGGATGGAGTACACACAGTCTTTGGTCATATTCTCTTCTATTGTTGGTTTTACTCGAAGGAGGTATTTGCGAAGTGTCGTACTACTCTTGAATACTGTCCTGATGTCATATGGAGTGCATATCCTTTGCATCTTTTCCGAGAGACCTTTCACATAGGGTAGACAGACTATGGTCAGTTTATGGGTTTCATCCTCTCTTTTCTTCCTAATTGGAGTGGATAGTATGTTTTTGGGGTAGTTGTTGCTTAACAGATTGTTATTTAGCTTAATCATTTCTTTGTGGTGTGTATCAGGATCGCTACTTATATTCTTTACTCGATGTTTTAGGCACTGAGCAATCCCTCTTTTTGCACTGTATGGATGGTGGGAATTGAAGTTGAGGCATCGTCCAGTGAATTTTCGCTTGCGATATATGGGTGTCCAGAATCCATGTCCAGTACCTTGAATAAACAATAATAATAATAATAATAATAATAATAATAATAATATCAGCAAAAATACCTTAGGAATAAGAACCCAGAATTCAACCAAAACGTTATGGTAACAACAAACAAGATGAAGACACATATCCGTAAATAATGTAAATAATGTACAGAATTCTTCATCAATATATATACATATCTATATACACACACATGCATACGTATGTACGTATACATACATGTTGTATATATAAATATATAGAGATTTACTCTTAACTATATACAGATATTTTTTAACTAAACTAGGTGTGACGTTAAATTTTCTTCCTATTCATACATACAAATGTATACACCGATTATTATAGAATTATATACGCGTATATCCATGCGAACCGTACCTAAACGTTCGACCATTCTTCCTTATATCTTATTTTTCCATTTTCTTATCTTTAGACACAAATATTTTTCGAAACATTATTGATTACTAATGTTCCAGAGAAATGGTTTAATTCTTGTGGGAAATATCTACCACAGTTCTTATGTGATTATTTCATTTACGAACACACACACACACACACACACACACACTCACATACACACACATGTATGTATATATAGTGAGAGAGAGATACATACATACACACATACATATATACATACATAGATACATACATAGATACAGATAGATACACAGATAGATAGACAGACAGACAGACAGACAGACAGACAGACAGACAGGTAGGTAGGTAGGTAGGTAGGTAGGTAGGTAGGTAGGTGGATAGATAGATAGATAGATAGATAGATAGATAGATAGATAGATAGATAGATAACACATACTCACATATATTGAAAGGAAGAAGATAAAAATATAAGCATGTATGTCTGTATGTGTATATAATATATATATATATATATATATATATATATATATATACATATATGTATGTGTGTATGTATGTATGTATTTGTATATACATATATGTATGTGTGTATGTATGTATGTATTTGTATATACATATATGTATGTGTGTATGTATGTATGTATTTGTATATATACTCACGGTGGTGCACCAGCATGACCGCAGCCACTTGGCTGAAACACATAAATAAATAATAATAAAAAAATACACAAACATGTATATATTTAGATATATATTTATATACATTTGTATGTGTATATATATATATATATATATATATATATATATATATGTTTGTGTGTGTATGTGTGTGTGTGTGTCTAGATATACATATACATATGCATGCAGATGTATGCATATATGTATGTCTTTATGTATAATTTGCTTATCATCCTCCATTCATTGTCTATTCTTTCCTATTTACTTCCCACATGTTCATTGTCGACTTACTTTTCCCATTTACTTTAATTCTTAACTCTGTCCCAATATTCTCCCCCATTTATGGGGAGACTGCCGTGTATACAGTTAGAACTTTTAGAAAGAGTCATACATATGGTCTTGTGGTAATTCTCCACCTCACATCCCTTTCTGCTGGGGGTTCATATCCCAGTCTTGTCAGTGTAATTTATCAATCCTCTCTTCTATGTAATGTTAATAGTCGTGAAGAATAAGGCGGTGAGCTGGCAGAAACGTTAGCACGCCGGGCGAAATGCTTAGCGATATTTCGTCTGTCTTTACGTTCTGAGTTCAAATTCCGCTGAGATCGACTTTGCCTATCATCCTTCCGGGTTCAATAAATTCAGTACCATTTGCGTACTGGGATCGATCTAATCGACTTAATCCGTTTGTCTGTCCTTGTTTATCCACTCTGTCTGTAGCCCCTTGTGGGCAGTAAAGAAATAAGAATACACTTGGTGTGACAAAAAAGACATGTATATGCAGTGCATGCAAACCATACAAATTTTGTATAGGAAGAATAGACGTCGTCACGACAGAACAAATAGAAAAGGCGTTAAAGCAGATTTGGGAAGATATAATATACCTGACTAGAGGTTCAGCATTTGGAACAGTAGAAGTGAGGTTTCGTAATGCAGCAGCAGCAAGTAAACATGCAGCGTCGACAATTCGGAGCGAAGAAGTGGTGCTGTTGCCCACGTATAGGGGCATGAGAGCAACAAGGGTCACGGTGGAAGGAATCCCATCGGAGATTGATGTGACTTGGGTGGCAGATGCAGTCCTCTTTGGTAATGAGGACAACATAGTAGTGCTCCAGGCCAAGAAAAAAGAGTGCGTCAACTGGAGAGGTCAATCACTGGAGATGATAGTTCAAGGTTCAAAAGAAACGATGGAAAAGATTACAGAAACCATAATTATGGAAGAAACAGTTATGACTGTCAGGGTGGAAGGAAGAGTTCCACGTTGCTTTAAATTTGGCCTGAAGGGACACATAAGAGCAGAAGGTACATCAAAGCCAAGAAAAAAGTGACCAGAAAATGCGGAAGAGAAGATAGAAGAGAGCTGTAGAAAGGAAGTAACCGAAAAAGAAAAGGAAGTAGCGGAAACAGGAAAAAATAAATGGGAAAATGTAACTGGAAAAAAACGAAAAAAGGCAAGTGAGATAAACTGTAACCCACATTCCACACCCATCCCACCCACACCCTTTCAGACCCATCCACGCCCATCCGACACAAAAACAAGAAGCAAACACATACAAAGAAACCCAAAACCCCTCCCCCAAGTCAAAAAAGAGAAGGAAAAGTGTAGGATTTATATGTTGCTTAGCGACGAACTGTTAAGGGAAACGGCGGAATGGGACATAAAGTGTATTGGAACTGCGGGGTATGATAACGTGGAGGAGCATCACTTGTGTGTAATACCAGATAAGAAGCAAGAGGAAAAAATACAAGAATATATGGTTGGATTTTGTTTTTGGGAGGTGGACTACAGCTGGAGCTCATTCCCAGGATTTACTACGTACGATGGGTGGATGGAGGAAACAGGTATCGATGTGTTAGAAGGTTCAGGATTTAAAAGGTAGAAAATGAGGCCACTCGTAAGTGGGGCGAGTGGTTCCATTTCCATTTTATCATTTTCATGTCTTCATACGTTATAACATTCATTTCTATTTTTTATATATGTTTTATGTACCACATGTTTTGTATTGTCACCCCTATGTTAGCCCGCATGGGTAATAAAGAAACAGGTATTTCGTCTGCCGTTACGTTCTCAGTTCAAATTCCGCCGAGATCGACTTTGCCTTTCATCCTTTCGGCGTTGATAAAGTAAGTACCAGTTGCATACTGTGGTCGATCTAATCGACTGGCTCCCTTCCCATAGATTTCGAGCCTTGTACCTAGAATAGAAAAGAATATTTTAAGGCGGCGAGCTGGGAGGGTCGTTAGCACCCCAGGCGAAATGCTTAGCGGTATTTCGTCTGCCGCTACGTTCTGAGTTCAAATTCCCCCGAGGTCGACTTTGCCTTTCATCATTTCGGGGTTGATAAATTAAGTACCAGTTGCGTATTTCGGACCTTGTGCCTAGAGTAGAAGAGAATATTCTTTCTAATTTTGGCACAAGGCCTACAATTTTGAGGGACGGTGTGAATCAAATGCATCTACCCCTGCGTTCGACTGATACTTATTTAACTGAGAATAAAATATAATATTGACGACGACAGAAGTTGAACTCAGAACATAAAACAAGAAAACACACCATAAAGCATTTTGTTAGGAACGCTAGCGATTTTGCCAGCTCGCCATCTTAACAACAAACGCCATTGCTACTAATACTAATAGTTACTACAGCATACAGTCGCTCTGTAGTATGGGAACAAAACAGATGAGGATTTGCTTTCCCAATAGAGAGATTAATATAAATGGAAATGGCGATTTTTTCTTTATTCTCTTTATCTTCTATTGGGTTTTTTTACTTTTGTTGTTTGTTTGTTTTGTTTTGTTTTTTTTTTGTTTTTTTTTAGTTGTCTCCTCCTCTTACGAAAAGCATAACGGTTTCACAATATAACGGGAAGAAGCAAAGGAAATGTGTTACTTTGGAAAAGAAAAACCAAACTGTTTGAACGAATGCGTAATCTTACGGATGCTTATATACAAATAAGAGGAAAATGCATTCTTATATCAATACGTATCTATATATATTTACGTATTTGTATATCTATTTGTGTTATATGTATGTTTATATTTATGTATGTATATTCTTTTTTATTATTCTTTTATTTGCTTCAGCTATTTGACTGCAGCCATGCTGGAGCACTACCTTTTAGTCGAATAAATTGACCCCAGGACTTACCCTTGTAAGCCTAGTAGCTATTCGATCGGTCTCTTTTGCCGGACTGCTAGATTACGGGGACGTAAGCAAACCAGCATCTGTTGTCAAGCGATGGTGGGGGACAAACACAGCCACACATACATATATAGATACACAGACACACACATATATATATATATATATATATATATATATATATATATATATATATATATACATATACATATATATACGACGGGTTTCTTTCAGTTTCCGTCTACAAAATCGACTCACAAGGCTTTGGTCGATCCGAGGCTATAGTAGAAGACACTTGCCCAAGGTACCTCGCAGTGGGACTGAACCCGGAACCATATGGTTGGTAAGTAAGCTACTTACCACACAGCCACTCCTGCGCCCGTACATACATACATACATACATATGTTTATGCAGTTATCACATTCTACCCACAGGTATCACATTCGGTTAAAATGTCTTACAATTAAGTCGGCTCTTATGTATTTCCCTGAAGAGAAGATTAGATCTTTATCAACATCACTTATTCCTTTGGAAGGAACCATTTGTAATCTTCGAAACGTATGTCGGAAATAAAAGAACTCACTTAACATATGCGTATTACTCCATTTATTCAATTTTATATTTACTCAAATACCCCAAACTAACGGGGAGTTTCTACCTCGTAAACAGGAGTTACACTACAGTCATTTTGTGATCTTTGCTACTCTGGTATCTATTAACCAATTTGTTTTGTCGGAGTTAATTTTTAACTAAGAGAAAATAAATACATATAATCAAATATACATATATATATATATATGTATATACATACATATATATACACATATATATGCGTGTATATATATATTCACATATATATATGGTGTGTGTATGTGAACGCATGTGTGTGTGTGTATATATATATATATATAAATTTATACATTTTAAATACAAATATATATACTATATATTGTATGTGCACACACGTATACACACATAGAGACGTGCACGCACACACGCATACACACACACATATGTATATATATTTACATATCAATATTTACGTATATAGTTGATTCTATTCCACTTTACTTAAAGTACTTTGGGTGCAGAGCATTTCCTCCGCCTTCGTCAGATGTTAGGAGACAGAATACAGGGAATGTGTGTGCATGTTCGTTTATGTACGTGTGGTACGATAGCTGTGCGTGTGAGCTAATTACTGCATAAACTATATATATATATTGCTTGCATGTTCTCTCGAGATCAATGTAATAGTAAATATACCACGGCACCCGACATGGAGTTGATATGGAATGAGTTTGCCAATGTGAAGAAAAACTTACGGTGAACGAAATTTCGATGTGAGTGGTGTGTCGGCGAAGGAAGAATTTGTATGCGCTCTGGCTGTATTACAGAAAAAAGAGTAAATTATTGAAAGAGAAAACCCTGTAACTACCTCACAAAGGAAATAAAGAAAAAGGGAAAAGGGTGGAATTCAGCAACAGAAGATGAGGGTAAGGAGATTAATGGGTTGTACACCCCAGACCAAATGGCGTGTTCAAATTATAGGACTTATGTAATGTGAAGAGAACATTCACTGACAAAAGGAACAAATGAATTTTGATCCTTTCCTTGTAACCTCTGTATAATGTATGCAACGCAACTTGAAGAAAGAATATTCTTAGAGATCGAAATATAAGAAGTTACACTAGCATTGACAGGTATAGACATCGATAATATGAAACAATATTACCAAAACATCTGTAAACTATAAAGCATAACAGACCAGGCATAATGATCACAAACAGGAAAATAAAAATGTGTAAAGTATTAGAAATCAGTTGACCAACAGACGTTAAAATGATATTAAACATAAAAGGAAAAGAAATCTACTAGAAAAATCTGCTGTTATTACATCCGCGCATTAAATTTAAATTTATAACTGTGGTTAATGGGGCGCTTCGTATGCAACTAAGTGCAACAACACGAATTCTGTGAGACTGAGCTACGCAAAAATAAAATGGCGTGACTAATCATATGACATCAGTTACAGTAGAATGGCGAAAATAGGTAAAACATTTTAAATCCTGAGCGTGGGAGGCATTTCCATGTATATATGTATTGTCATGCATTCGTATGTATATACATCCATATATACGTCAAAATATAATGATTCAGACAGGCATTGATTATACTTTTATATATATATATATATATATATATATATATATATATATATATATATATATATATATATAATAATAATAATAATAATAATAATAATAATAATAATAGGGATAAAAATTTTATTTTAATGATTATTTCAATGATTATTACTTTGTATTTTATTATAGTTCTTTTTAGTGCATTTACTTATTAAATTTTTCTATATGTGACTGTGGATTTTCATGGATGAGTTCATGAACTTTGGTTCTTTTCTCTAAATTATATATATATATATATATATATATATATATATATATATATAAACAATTGCAGCGTGGAAGGTATTTATAAGCCGTTTAAAAACACACAAAAACCGTTAGATTCACTTCAAAATTTTAATTTAATTTGCCAAAATATTTTCGTCGTTTTGCTACTTCGACCTGTTCACTGACAAAATTCGGTGCTGCATAAATATAATTAAGATTCAGTTGAATTAGTTACTGCAATGAAGCACCTTGCTTGGTCGATCTAATTTTCACACCGAAACAATATGAGGTGGATATCGAACTCTGTGCAGAATTGTTTGCATTTGATATTCGTGCAGCGTATGCAGATAACACAACCCAACTTAGTGAAGTGATCCACACTTTTTTGTTCAGACATGTATTTTATATAATAATACAAAAACCCTTTATATAAAATTTCCGAAGTGCAGATTCCAGGCTAGGTGAATAAAATATAAATGAGCAACGAAGATAAATGTACAGGCATCAATTCATTAGGACATGGGGCTTCATGGAAGTAACAATTAAGCGAGTTCCATTACACAGGTGAGATTGGTCAAGATGCCTAAGCAACATAATGGGAACACCAGGATTTAGTGTCAAGTTATGCGCTGGCATCTCAGTCGGCTTAAGTGTGTTCAGAAATTCAACAGGGTATTGAACAACCTGATCTTGATCGACTGTTGTTAATTGATCGAAAAGTCATTTCTGATGTATCTGTTAACTTTTGAAGAAGTTCATGATTGAGTTTATCAACCATTTAATTAGTTGGAGTAAATATAACTCTTTTATATAGCCAGTGTACATCAGTGTAATTGACAGATAAATTAGGAAATACTTTATCCATAAGATCCCTAGAAAAAAGTATCATTTTGAGCGCATGTAATTTCATGTAGCTGAAGTCTTGTGTTGAACGTTAATATCCCATTACCAACCTTAAGAAGCTCGTATGATCACCTTGTAGAAGTACTCTGATGTTGCTTGTAAGATGAAGTTTTTCCCATGTCTCCAAAGTTAGGATTTTTTGAAGCATGCATTGATCTCATCAGTTTTCTTATCCTTTTGGGATATCTAGCCACGTTTGACGAAAATCTCCTGCAAGAAGAACTGTTACTCTTCCCATGAGCATGCTATTGTTTTTTACACAAAAAATATCAAATACATTTAATAGAAAAAATGTACATATGTTAACATATAAAAAGGTACGACTTACACAGAATAGAAATGGTATCAAGATTAAATCTTCTTTCTGTTAACACTTTTCAAATGTAAAATTCTTCCCTGAAGACGGAGGCTGGTATTATCCGATGATGGGTCAATTTATAATTATTATTTTGGACCACCAAGCCCTCAGAAACACTCACAGGACTCATAAAACCCTTATTCAACTCTTTTAGTTCCTGGTCCCATTTTTATTCTGTCTAAGTCGGACATTTTAATATGTTGACCTATGTACAATTTTTCTTTTAAATGTATTTAATGAGTTGTATATCGACTTGCGTGTGGAGGCGCGTGGCTTAGTGGTTAGGGTGGCAGCACTATGATCGTAAGATTGTGGTTTCGATTCCTGGACCGGACGATGCGTTGTTTTCTTGAGCAAAACACTTCATTTCACGTTGCTCCAGTCCACTCAGCTGGCAAAAATGACTAATGCTGCGATGGACTGGCGTCCCGTCTAGATGGGGAACACATACGCCATTGAAACTGGGACACCGGGCCCATGAGCCTGGCTAGGCTTTAAAAGGGCGCATTTATTTTATTTATTTATATCGACTTGCGTAACTTGCTTATCCTTACATTTACTTATATATATATATATATATATATATATATATATATATACACACACTCATAGGAGTATGTCATGTATGTATATGAATGCATGCAGACATAGTCACAAGTTCCTGAAGCAACAAAAGAAGAGTTTTGTAACATTGTTAGTGATCAGCTTGAATCCTGCGGAGACGAACTTAAATCCATATATTCGAGATACATTCATAGAAGTGTTCGTATGTGTTCATACACTCAGACACACACACGCACACACATTCATATATGTATACGTACACACCCACCCATATCAATGTACATGCATGCATATGTGTGTGCGTGTGTATATATATATATATATATATATATATATATATATATAATGCAATTACTATCGGTTATGATAAATTGCTAATTAAAAATTAAGGAAATTGCTATATTATCCCGTTAAAAGTTAACGGTATAATTCCCTTTAGAAAATGTGGAATAAAATATTTCTGATATAACAAAAATATTCAGGTTCTAAAACGAGTTATACATTTGTGTATTTTATTGCTGTCTCCTAACAAGTAATTAAGAAAAAACATTAACATAATCTACTAATATTACGATTATTATTACGTTTTTACGATTATCATTACTAGTATTAGAAAGAAATCATTACTATTGTTATTATTAATAATGTAATTGTTGATTTAGGTTTTATTATTCTTCAGTTAAAAACATTACACATCCATAAAACTAGAAATCATTATTATGTTGGGTCTTTCTGCTGTTGATGCTGTTGACGTTGCTGTTTCCATATTTATTTTGATATGTGATCTCGTCCTCAATTACGGCATTTGCGAAAATTCAATATCGCTTCTTTATTCACAAAAGACATTAATAGAAATTAAACAGATATAAATGAGCGTGTCACTTATGTTATTAATGAATCTCTGTTTTAATTGTTATTCTCTTGATGAAGCTATTACAGCCAGGTAAGTGTTTGAATATTACACAAAGCCTGCTATTGTAAATATAAATATATGCAAAGCGGTTAGATACAGCTTTGTTAGAAAGAGCAAAAGATTGGCAGAATCGGTAGAGCCTCACAGAATTTCTTCTGGCTCGTAATGATCTTAGTTCAAGTCTCACCGGGGTCGAATTTGCTTATCAATCCTCCTGGGTCGGTAATGTAAAGTACCGTCCAGCACTGGAGCCGCTGGCAACGACTATCTTCCATGTCTCAAAATTACTGGCCTGGTGCCTGAATTGGAAACAGTTATATATAAATGGTACTGCACCTGTAGAAGCGCTGAGCCACTGGAAAAATTCTTTGTGTATTTCTTCCGACTCGTTACGTTCTCAGTTTAAATCCCACCGAGGTCAACCTTGCCTTTCCTCCCATCGAGGGGTCGATAAAATGAAATGTCAGTCAAGTACCGGGGTCGACGATTTCGACTGACCTCCTTATTTCAAAAATTCTGGCTGTATGACTAAATCAGAAAGCAATATTTAAGGCACCGAGCTGACAGAATTGATACTACGCCAGATAAAATGCTTAGCGGCGAGCTGGCAGAAACGTTAGCACACCGGGCGAAATACTTAGCGGTATTTCATCTGCCACTGCGTTCTGAGTTCAAATTCCGCCGAGGTCGACTTTGCCTTTCATCCTTTCGGGGTCGATAAATTAAGTACCAGTTACGCACTGGGGTCGATATAATCGACTTAATCCGTTTGTCTGTCCTTGTTTGTCCCCTCTGTGTGTAGCCCCTTGTGGGCAGTAAAGAAATAGGCATTTCGTCCCTCCTTTCGTTGTGAGTTCAAATTCTACCGGAGTCGACTCTGCCTTTCAGCCTTTCGGATTCGATAAATTAAGAGCCTGTTGAACGCTGGGATCAATGTAATGGACTAATCCCCTCCCCCAAATTTCAGTCCTTGTGTGGAAAGTATTATTATTATTGGTGGTAATGGTGTTGTTGTCGTTAATGTTTACAAGTGAAAGACGTCTATTGTGTGGAAAGTATTATTATTATTGTTGTTGGTGATGTTGTTGTTAATGTTTGCAACTCAAAGACGTTTATTTGAAGCTCGTGTAGTATGAAATTCTTTTTTCTTGTTATACAATTTTGTTGTTAAACCAACTAGGATATTCTGAGACGAGAAGGTTTCTTGCTGTTTCTGTCCTTTCAGAGAGAATTTTCACAGTTTAAAGAACAGATGTACATATTTAATGAAAAACAATATGGTTTCTCAAATCGAGGGAGATGAGTCATGAAAGAGACATTCTGGAAATAGTTTCCCAAAACTACGTGCTTTAGTTAACGGAGAATGCATAAATAACAATAACAATGACAACAACGAAAACTACAAAAGCATGTATGAAATTAAGCGTGAAAGCAACACTACTGAACTGGCACCGCTCATAGCGCTACGAACACTAGCCAGAACAGCAACATCAGTGTGACAAACAACACACCTGTCTGATGACTACGAAGAAGATTGAATGGGCTGAGGGCCGACACATTCTCTCTGCCGAAGCACTCAACGACTATTTCAGGATTCACCAAAAAAGGAAACAAAAGGTGGTGAAGGAAATGCTGCTTTCCAACAAATTCGTTGAAATGCAGGTGAGAGAGGTGAGCTTGGTCCAAGTGAACAGGTTTACAGTGGGCATGCGCTTTAGATTAAAGAATGACTGAATAGTAAAGGTGCTTGTCTAAGTGGTCCAGGTGAACTGCTTTTTGTGGAGTTTCAACGGGTGGCCCTCGGAAATCTCTCCCTATTGGGGAATTACCATCTTTTTTCTTTTTTTTTTTTTTTACACCAGCGTCTTTTTTACTTTGCATGTATGCCCTTGCGACTAATAAAGAATTTATTATTATTATTATTATTATCTCTTTATCACAGGTTTTGTTGGAGCTCCTGGAGTTTTGCATGCGTAGCGGGTTGTCTACCTGCAGCTTATGGTACCATGCTATTCGGTTTTTTTTTTCAGCTATTTAATACTTTCCTGATTATTCTGGCCGTGGAAAGGAGGCAAACCTTTAGTAACATTTCTACTGGATTCTCTATTCCAATTTCCTTTATATTCCCCTTGGTGCCTTCTGATACTGTTTCCAAAGACCCAACAATAATTGGCACTATCATCACCTTCTTCATTTTCTATAGCCAGGCTATTTCGTACTTAAGAGATTTTTATCTATCTTTTCGCCTTCTTTCTTGACTAATCATGGGTCAAAGGGGCATGCAATATCAACTATATAGTATATGTGGTGCACCTTGTCCTCCACCGCTAGGTCCGATCTATTATGCTCTAGCACCTGGTCTGTTTGCATTGGAAAATCCCAAAGGATTTTGCTAGTCTCAGACTCTGCCACTCTCTGCGGTTTGTGCTCATTCTACGTCTTGCCTCTCTCTAGTCCCCACTTTTCGCACAGTTTCCAATGTAGCACTTTCGCTACCTGGTCGTGTCGCCACACCTTGTAATGGTTTGGGGCAAGTCTAGGTTATTCGTTCGTGATATGGGCAATGGTTTCATCCACTCTATTGTAGATGCGACACAGCGGAGACATTTGTTCAGTCCTAAGGTTGACCCTCCATTTCATGATCAAAGCTTGGTCTTGCGCTGCCCGTACAGTACTCTCGGTCTCTTTTTTTTTATTTTTAGGGTTCCTTTCATCAGCCAATCCTTCCTATTTTTTTCCAGCAACTTCTGTTGTGGCTGCATGGAATTGATTGTGTAGTCCCTTCTTATGTAATTCTTCTTCATGTCCTTTTTGTACTTCCTCCTTTGTTTTCCCATTTTTCTCTGCTCTCAATACTTCTTTGTTCCTAACTGTCACTAGCAAAGTTTCCTTACTTTGGGCTAGGTATCTCATTAAGATTTCCAGTTCGATACGTACACAGTCTTCCACACTTATCAGTCCCCTTCTTCCATTTGTGGGGTCTCTTTTGTGTCTGTCAATGTTGAGTGAAAAGGCCTAATGCAAATGCATCAAATAATGGTGTTAATTGGGTTGGAACCAAAGGAGTGGCTGTGTGGTAAGTAGCTTGCTTACCAGCCACATGGTTCCGGGTTCAGTCCCACTGCGTGCCACCTTGGGCAAGCGTCTTCTACTATAGATTCGGGCCGACCAAAGCTTTGTGAGTAGATTTGGTAGACAGAAACGGAAAAGAAGCCCGTCGTATATATGAATCTGTATATATATATGTGAGTGTTTGTGTGTCTGTGTTTGTCTCCCCAACATCGCTTGACAACCGATGCTGGTGTGTTTACGTCCCCGTAACTTAACGGTTCGGCAAAAGAGACCGATATAATAAGTACTAGGCTTACAAAGAATAAGTCCTGGGGTCGATTTGCTCGACTAAAGGCGGTGCTCTAGTATGGCCGCAGTCAAATGACTGAAACAAGTAAAAGAGTAAAAGAAAAAGAGTGAGAGTACGTAACATCGCGCAGGCGTACATTTGTCACAGCTGCTAAATGTGACATATTCTACATTTCAAGATATATTTGAGCAGATAAATTTTCTGAACAAACGGCTACGAGATAAAGATACAAAGCTTTTAATTTATTAACATGTGCTTTTCTTTGGGAACTTAATTTATCCTAGATGAATGTTGGGAGTAACGATTCAATGCATTTTCCAACTCTTTCCAAAATTGAGGAGAAGCTACAAGAAGATAATAATAATAGAGGAATTAGGTTCAAAGATCTCCTAGAAATCAGCATACCAAATTGGGCTCTTCGGGGTACAATATTTTTTGTACAAGAAGGAAATTGCCATGAAATTACTATTGGCAGGAAGTAAAATTATATTTCAATACCTGTCTTACTTCTAATTGAGTCAGATTTCAGTAGAGTGTCTTTCCGACTTTCAAAAGCTAATAATCATTTAGAAATTGTAACTAGAGATGATTTTCGTTTGTCTTTTACAAATATAGACTCAGATATTGAGATACTTGCAAAACTGAATCAGGAACAAAGATCTCGCTGAATAAATACAGTAAGAAGGTAATTTGATATATATTTTTTTCATTTTGCTAAAAGATTTTATTTTGTACTCAAATAGTAATCATTTTTTAGAAGTTATTAATTGTTTTTGTTTTTCTGTTATCAATAGAAGTTGTTTGTTATGCGTGTTATATCTCAAAAAGAATGTGTGATTATAAATTGATTTTCATTTCGTTTTGTTTTGTTTTTGTTTTGTTTTTACTGTTTTTTTAACCAGCAAAATATTTTTGCTCTCGTGAAATAGAATAATTGAGAATAAATGTGTAATTAATAAACAGATATTTTTATGGAGTCTACTGCGTTAATGGTACAAAACAAATCACCTTTGAAAAAAAGTTTATGTTTATTTGTTATTGAAATTTTGTTCTTTTTCATTAAAAATTATCAATTTTTAAATATTCATAGAAATAATTTTCATAATAAAAAAAATTTTAATATTGACACATTTAGTTATTAATTGGTAAATTTTACATTTTTTTTTTAAGTGTTTAAATTTTTTCAAAAAGTAACCTATTTCTACTATCAACTCTTTTAATAAAACTGAGGTGTTTCTTTTCACTAACACTAGTGGGTGTACAGACAAGTAAAAATCCAAAGGAAGACCACGAGCTAAAAGATGGTTTGGAACCACTGACCGATCTCAAAACCCAGCTCTTTCCTCCATTGACAGAAGGTACTTACGCCATTCCATGAGTGAGATCGATCCAACTTCACCTGCTCACAGAAAAATAAAGCTAGATGTACAACCATTTTTGCTTATCATTGCACCCTTACAATTGAATGCTAAAATAATAAACCTCACATAACATTTCAAATTAGCCAAACACGTCTTAATAATTATCTAATTATTCACGAAGACATACACACGTTCAATATTGAGGTGCTTTTATGGTGCAATGGTTATAAAATATATGATGGCCACGTTTAAAACAAAATTTTATAAACGACTTAATTTCATAAAATAATTTCAGTAAATTACTTTATTCTATTTCATGATTTAAAGTTTGTACTTTTAGAATATTTACATTCTATCATTTATGATAACCGTTTTATTTATTTTATGATGTATGTAGTTGTCGTTTTCATTCCATAAGATACCACAAGGAAAACAGTAATGCTGTAAGACTAGTCGTGATTATCACAACAATGCTATGGGCAATGTATTAATATTGACGTACTTCCTTTACTGTCTTAAGGAGGTAGAGAAATAATTTCCATGCAACTGTTTTCAAAAGTCAAATTTTATACCATTATATGTTGTATATATAATCCTTTATATGTCATTAGATATTGTAAATATAATTCATGTTTGGAGAAGGGTCTAATCGATTACATTGATTCCTGCAATGACCAACTAGTACTTATTTTATTGATTCCGAAAAGGTGAAAGGCAAAGTCGGCCACGGCGGTATTTGAACTAATAATGCAAAGACGGACAAAATGCCGCTAAGCATTTTGTTCAGCTTGCTAAAGAGTCTGCCAGTTCATCCCCTTTATGACGTATATATAATCCTTTCTACTATAGGCACAAGGCCTGAAATTTATGGGGAGGGGGCTAGTCGGCCCCAGTACTTGACTGGTACTTATTTTATCGACCCCGAAAGAATGAAGAGCAAAGGAACATAAAGACGGACGAAATGCCAATAAGTATTTCGTCCGGCGTGCTAACGAGTCTGCCAGCTCACTGCCTTCATGACGTATATATAATACACTAATAATATTCTTATGCATAAATGCAGAAATTTTAGAGCATCGGAAAAAATGCCTTGTAATATAACTAGTTACGGCCCTCAGTTAAAATCCTACCAGAGTTAACTTGCTTTTCATTCTTCCCGATTCGAGAATTCAAGTACCTTTCAAATGCTGGAATCGATAACATCGTCATTTTCTCTACTCAACTTCTACGTTCTCTCAACATAATTCGCACGTGCCTGACTCGGGCTCAGAAGTTACAGCCCGAGTTGTTATCTATAATCGTAAAATTTAAAAGTAATTCAAATTCAATGTGTTCTTGAAACAATTTCTATAGAGATTAGGATTTAAATTCCAATCTATGAAAAGTTTCTGTTCTAAAATGTTTTTAATGGAACGAACAATTACCCAGCAACTCGGGTTAATACGAACGAGCCTGGTAGGTGTAAAAGACTAACTGGCATCTCTTGTCAAGAGTACAAGCAACAGTCAGATCGCTGATGTTTGTTGTGCACTCCACTATCGTTATTCTGTTGTTTTACAGGGTTGTTTTATTTTTACCCTTAATTAAGAAATGGAGAAAGACAATACTAAATATAAAAATTAAGCCATTTGGGGCAGGAAATAAGGCGGGAAAACGGGAAATTCTTCGAGTGACTTATGCGAAATCTGTGATGAGCCCGAGTGACGGTGATGACCTGGAGTCGTCTCTGATATATATATATATATATATATATATATATATATATATATATATATATATATATATATAATATTAGGGACAAAATCCAAATTACAGGTAAAAACTCAATTAAAATCAATTTATAAAACATTAAAATTAAATTGAGCTTTATAGATAAAATATATATAAAATATATAGTTTTAGGGAAAATAACCAAGTTTCAAGAACTCATCGATGAAAATCCACTATCACATATAGAAAAATTAATATTTAAAAGCACAATAAATGAGTATAATATAAAGTAAAGTAAATATCATAAGATAAATATAATAGTGATAGTGGATTTTCATCGATGAGTTCTTGAAACTTGGTTATTTTCCCTAAAACTATATATATATATATATATATATATATATATATATATATATATATATATATAATGCTTGAGACAATAATGATGTTGAACACGTACAAAAGTGAACACATGCATGTGTACGAAGCTATTTAAGATATCATAAAATTAACAACAGATAACAGGGTAAATACAGTAATTCTATGGCGCATGCTCTATAACGTCCCCAAATGTTAGATACAACAAAGACGCTAACACGGAAAGGAACGGAAACATGGATGGCGCATGAGAATACAAACTAAAACTGTATCCCTTCTTTGTCTCTCTCAGTTTCTCTGTATAAAAATATATATAGACATATACAATGTTTATATACCAAAAAGATTTTATAACATTTTTCTAACATTTTTCTGACATAATTTAAATATATACTTTAACCATGTAACACAAGCCTTCTGTAGTTTTTTCACTCTTATTATCTTTTAGACATATATATATATATATATATATATATATATATATATATATATATATATATATATATATATATATATATATATATATATAGAGAGAGAGAGAGAGAGAGAGAGAGAGAGAGAGAGAGAGAGAGAGAGAGAGAGATAGATAGATAGATAGATAGATAGATAAACATTTGTAAATATAAATATAAACACATAGACACACATATGTATAACATACATTAATGTGTGTGTGTTGGTGCGTGTGTAAAATATCATATATCTATTGTGTATGTATATCTGTGCATGTGTGAATTTGTAGATGCATAATATATGCATATACATATATATATGTATATATAAGTGCATGTACGCATACACACACATATGTATGTATATATATATATATATATATATATATATATATATATATATATATATATATATAAATATATATATATATATATGTGTGTGTGCGTGTGTGTGTGTGTGTGTATATATGCATGCATGTATGTATACATGTGTTTCTACGTTTCTATTGAAAATACAATCGCCACAAGAAATCTTCCTTCACACTATCTCACGTATTTTACATTACAACTCTTCAAAG
The DNA here is from genome assembly GCF_046866305.1 of Octopus bimaculoides. NCBI lineage: Eukaryota > Metazoa > Mollusca > Cephalopoda > Octopoda > Octopodidae > Octopus > Octopus bimaculoides. Next base: position 116,624,674 of record NC_142932.1, on the reverse strand, counting down.
TAGTTATGGCCTTTAGTAAGCTGATTGACGAAAATCGGTGTTAGCTTCAACGACTGTTGCAATTTGTGTTTAGTGCACTTCTTGGAAACTATCGCCTACTCCAGCTTTGATCTACGACAAATAGCAACTAAAGTTTTCCATTTGTATTGCTTAGAGAGATAACTGTAATTTCTTCTTCAGAGGTAAAGACTTGAGATTATTAGAAGCGATGTGTGTGTGTATATGTGTGTGTTTGTGAGTGTGTGTGGGTGGGTGCTCGTTTGTGTGTTTGTGTGTGTGAGAGAGAGAGATTGTTTTATGTACAAATATATACGTAAATATGTGATATGTATGCGTGTGGGCAGGTGCATGTGTTGTGTGTGTATTTGTATGTATGAATGTACTGGCATGAATATATATATATATAGAGAGAGAGAGAGAGACAGAGAGAGAGAGAGAGAGAGAGTTATTAATATTTCTAAGTCTCTCTAAAGGAGACTACGACAGCGGTACTGGAAATTAATAGTCATCGCCAAGCCAACATGGCAGTCCCAAAATTAGGACGAAAGCTGCCGTGAATTAGCTCCAAGAAGCCATCGCCTCTAGCTAGCTATGTGACACACGAAACCTGTGTCCTTTATAACCTTCGAACAGGGGAGGTCAGCAGTGTCCCCCTGCTGGTTTGGCATCTGCAGACTAGTTTCAGGGTGTTGCCCCTTGTCAATGCAGAGCAGCCAAGCCCTAGCCAGGCGGCGCTGCTGACTGTCTGTTCGAAAGTTATTTATCTAATTTCAGTGGAATCTATCCACTGGTTTTCAGAAATAGAGTTATTAATATTTCTATATATTAATATATATATATATATTAATATATATATATATATATATATATATACATGAATTCATATATATATAAATTGATAAATATATATATATATACATACATGAATTCATATAAAAGATTTAGATTTAGATTCAAAATTGAATATGGTACTTGTGTTTAGGCACCAGCATATAGTATGGTATTATCCAAAAACCATTCTAAGAGCAAGGTGATCAAAAAATCAAAATAAGCAACACGGATTTTGAAGATGATTGCAGTACGCACGTTTCATGCTACTCCATTTATTTAAGTAATGCAAGCATTACATTAAATGCAATATGTAGAACAATCTTCAGCTGCACAAAAATGTAGAAAAATAACAGTAGAATAGACATATTATAATTGTGGCAACATTTAAAATTCAAGTGGGAAGAAGAATACATAAAAGTCCATCTTGACATAGCCAAGGCTAGCAGGCTAGTAATTAGTTTTAGGTAGAATTCTAACTGTCTCTGATTTTATTGTCTCTTATCTAGTGGTTATAGTATAAGAAGCAATCCCTTCTAAGGAAAGGGAAGGTGTAAGCAGTATACATGGATATAGTTATAAAGGTTTCTCTGGTCAGAGTGGCAACACTATTTTAGGTTGGGTTTTTTACTGCTATCATAATGTTGGGGAATTAAAACCTTAAGCATTTAGGTCAACAGGGCTTTTTCTTTAGTCTGAATAAAGCATCAGTATTGTTATACATATACTAAGTATGGGAAATTTATAGATATCAATATTAGCTTAATTAATATGTTAATAATAAGAAGTATGCTAATAATAAAATTGTTAATAATAGAAATGTAATTAGCTTATACAAAAAACCCTGAAGTAGTGTCAATTTTGAATTCAAAGGCTATTGATAAGGTGTAAAGTTTAAGATTATTATATATATTGGGCTCAGAAAACTATTTTGAATTATTTTTTAAAATTATTTAAAAAATGAATTCATATATATATAAATTGAAAAATATATATATATATATATATATATATATATATATATATATATATATATATATATATATATATATATATATATATATATATATATATATAGTCCACAGCTGACCACCTACAGTTTTTTCTGCAAAATAGGGGTAGTTTATCCTGTTCAGGCTATATTATTAGCATTATCTAGCGTTTGAGAATTTAAGAATCACTTCTTTAACTTTCTAAGACATCTCAATGCTTATAAAAGCAAAGTGCGTTTGTTTGTTTTCGTTTGTCGTAATTTGAATTTAATATATATTTATATATATATATATATATATATATATATATATATATATATATATATATACATCTCTGTTTAGAGTATATATATATATATATATATATAATTTAATCTTCTTCGAAGTAGTCCTCTTCTGTGGCCACACGTTTTATCAACTGTCGGTTTCATTGATGGAAACATTCCTGGAACATTTTTAGTGGGTGCGTGGGTGGGTGGGTGGGTGAGCACCTGCCTCATCGTAATCTCTTCGATTCCCTTCACATCTTGAAATCTTGCTCTTTTCAAATGGGATTTAATTTTTGCCTTGCTTTCGGGGCCATACCCATAGACCCACGAATCATCACCTACTGTGACTATTTTTTTCAAAACGTTTTTGTCTTTCGCAACACAGTGAAAGAGATCCTGCGCAGCGCACCTGAAAACCGGTCTTCTTTTTTTGAGACGACCACACTCTACACACTTTACTTCTAAACTCTGCTATAAAGCAACGGAAGTAAGTGAGAACGTTATAACGTAATGTGCATGCGTGGCAGAGTTAGCATCCGTGTCATGCAGCTTCACTCCGTTACTTTAGCAACAGCGCCGGTACTTTGGGATCAGACTTCATACATATATACACACTTATATTTGTATACATGCGTTTGTATGTAGTTGTGTGTGCTTGTGTTCTCGTACAGGCACAAACACAACCATGTGTCAAAGAAATCCGCTTCGAAACCACATGCTTTGGATTCAGTCCCATCTCGCAGCATTTTCCACAAAAATGTCTTCGCGCAGGAGTGGCTGTGTGGTAAGTAGCTTGCTTACGAACCACATAGTACCGGGTTCAGTCCCACTGCGTGGCACCTTGGGCAAGCGTCTTCTACTATAGCCTCGGGCCGACCAAAGCCTTGTGAGTGGATTTGGTAGACGGAAACTGAAAGAAGCCCGTCGCATATATGTATATATGTATGTGTGTGTATATGTTTGTGTGTCTGTTTGTCCCCCCAACATCGCTTGAAAACCGATGCTGGTGTGTTTACGTCCCCGTAACTTAGCGATTCGGCAATAAGTAATAGGCTTACAAAGATAGAATAAGTAATAGGCTTACAAAGAATAAGTCCTGGGGTCGATTTGCTCGACGAAAGGCGATGCTCCAGCATCGCCGCAGTCAAAGGACTGAAACAAGTAAAAGTGTAAAAGTGTATAGCTGTCGACCGACTAATGTATTGTGATTCAATTTATAAGTGGAAACTTTAACTTAGCTCACTGCGTATGTGTATGCATTTGTATTTGTATCTGCGTGTATGGGTGAACGTCTGTTTGTCTGTGTTTGTCTCTCCGCATTTTGTCTTCATGTGATACCGCTTGTTCGTCAGTGAGTTTTTGACATCTCGGTAACTGCGTCGTTAAGCTCATGGCGTTCAACAATGTAACAATTTATGGAGCAAAACAATATATATTTAGAGTCAATATTATTCTCCTGTATAAACATGAGCCTCTAGAATAAAATTTTGAGGAAGTCCGTTTTAAATATTGCAGTAGTCATCCTTGATAGTTTATTTGCCCATCGTTACACAATGAAGCTATTTTTATTCTATCATCTCATTGTACGTTGATTAAGATCCCTATAATAAATTAACAATGGCCTCATGAGACTGTCATCTCAAGCATTACAACGTAATACTATTGGGATTCGATCATTAGATGCTTTGAATCTGTGGACAGCTTTTTTATGCTGTTATTAATATTAATGTTCTCTGTCATTTCCTTTCAGTGTAGACGGTTTCATAGCCTTAAAGATTTCTTTTAAACAATAGGAACCATTTTGTTTTCAATTACTACAGTTGGTTGCAAAGTAAAATTTTCTTACCGTTTGATCCACTCCCGCCATTACAATATGATATTATGTTGAAAGCTTAGATTTTTAAATTTTTCCAAGCTATTCCTCACCACTCGAAAACCAAGATTCTCGTAGATTAGACTTTTGATTTGAAATAATCATTTTATTATAAACTCTTACGGCTTTTGTCTTCTATTCAAAATAATAGATCTTTTAACATCGCTTCCATAATCTTAGTAATTATGTATGATGTATGTTTTAAACTTTATTGAAGTTGCTGCGATTATGTTAGCACAGATATGTTTCTCTTTTAATTGTTCAAACAGTTGCTTCGCTTACATTAAATAAATCATTTCGCAGATTCATTCAACCCTGTTCCCTTTGGAAGTTAGTTTTACACTTTAATTTTTATTTCTAGAAAAATAAACTTTGTTGTCCGTGTTTCGCTTGACATTTGAAACTATCATTCACTATCAAAAATATTTTGCAAAATATAGAAAAATAAGACTAACCTAGGTACTACTTCCGCGTGCAGACTACCTCGTTATCGCAGAAAAGTAATTAAAGAAATCAAAACGGAAACGATGATAATGAAATGATGGCTTTCGTAATGGTAAAACAAATCGAACAAAACAAAAATGGTTCTGAAATGATTTTGAATGTATAACTCAAGGGTCTGCTGTGTCTGCATGTGTGCATATATGAGTGTGCGTACGTATGCGTATGTCACTATGTGTGCGTGTTTATGAATTATCGAACACATTAGTGATGGCTTCCGTTTTCTAACAAATAATGATTAACTATGATATGCAAAAATGAATATAAAATATGAGGAATTTCGTATAACAATAATCTATGTATTGAATGGTAAATTGATATAAAATCCTAATAGGTATTTTGAAATAATAATTCGTTTAATTTTGTGGTTTAATTCAGGATGGTGAGTATCACACAACTGCTTAGCGCTGTTATTGGATCTTCGCATATGTAGCGTTGTTGACAGCAATTGTCGAAATGATTGTGCATCACGATTGCTAAGAGATGACGACGACAATTATTGTGAATCGATATCAAGAAACAAATAAGCATCATATACATCCATTTTGTGCTTGGTTGTCAACAGTGGCGGACAATACTGTTACTGCCGTTTCCATTAACCTTTTCTGTTTGAATCAAGTATCCAGTTGATCCAATTCTACGCAATATTTCCACTAATCCATTTAGTTTTGTTTCGATAATTCAAGGCCAATGTAAAAGGTATTGGAAATGTTCGTCTTTATTTTCTTCCTTTTGGTAAGTATAATGGTCATAATAACATTAACACTCGTGGTTGGTTGCCATGCAGCACACGTAAGCTAAAGGTAGTGCCGGACGAAATGAGAATACAGAATTTGATTGCTTTCAACCAGTGAATGATTTTCATGGCAGGCTTTTTCAGTTCTTTGTGTGAACGATTGAATAAAACGCTCTTCTTCACCGTTTAAAACAGGATGAAAATGGATGACGTCAAACATCAAATGACAATTTGATTCTAAATTTGCTTAAATTTAGACGACATAAATTGTGTTCCATTGATAGATATAAATGCTTCCAATAGTCCCCAAGAGTTGAAAATTCTTAGGAGTAATATCAATGTTTCATTAGAAGTTATTGATGCAGTCGATACACTATATAAAATTTCGAGAATAAATGAAATTATGCCAATAAGTTATAGTAGTAGCTGTTTGTATTCTTTAGCAATAATGATAAATTTTTATGACTTTAAATACTTCACTAAGTGGTGGATTTTCTCTAACGAAGACAAGTACATTGTACTTTTTCGTGACAATTCGATAAATTTTCAAACGATCGACCATACTCAAAGGATTATATTTGAATTTACAATCCCATGCCAATGATCTCATCTCATTTTCTCAATAATTATCAAATTGACTGGTTTTCATTGCACATTAGGGAAATTTATTAGACATGATCGGTCATTTTATCAGAAATTGTTTTATAAGACTCTTTTGTCTGGTTCTCGAAGACAGAAAAAGTTGGTATATTAAATCATCAGATTCTTACATCTAAGATCGAAGATGCGGTTTCGTTTAATCGATGTCGAGAACGCTGTACGATTTGAAAGCGGTTTAAGATAATCCTAAGAAATTTCATAAGTATCATGATTATTATCGATTTGCTAAGAAAAAATAGAGGTAGAAGCAGCAGTATGTAGATAGATAGAGAGAGAGAGAGAGAGGGAGAGTGAGAGAGAGAGAGAGAGACAGACAGACAGACAGAGACAGACAGACAGACAGATAGATGGATAGAGAGAGAGAGAGAGGGAGAGTGAGAGAGAGAGAGAGAGGGAGAGTGAGAGAGAGAGAGACAGAGAGAGAGACAGAGACAGACAGACAGACAGATAGATGGATAGAGAGAGAGAGAGGGAGAGGGAGAGAGAGAGAGAGAGAGAGAGACAGACAGACAGACAGACAGACAGACAGACAGATAGATGGATAGAGAGAGAGAAAGATAGACAGAGAGACAGACAGACAGACAGACATGAGCAAGGTTGTAGTCAAAAAAGTTTTCTGAAATACAGAAAGTACGTTTTCCATTTGTCAGTTGTGAATATCCACGAAATAATCATACTTTTTCGCATTTTTTTCGGTAAAAACCTTCCTGATTGCCTCCTTCGTAATCCTGAAAAGCATCGTGATTATATTGGTCCAGCCATTTGACTATGAAGAGGGAACAGACAGACGGACAGACAGACGGACAGACAGACGGACATAACGCCCATTATAGTAAGATGACCATTGCTTATTAATGACTTACAAATTGAATATGACATTCTAGCCCAGCTAATGATTTGCAGCTTTTAACAGAAATATTGTGTCCAGTCCCAGATAAATGCAATGCAGAACCATCATAATTGGCTTTGTATATTAATATATATCTCTTCAAATCACAAATAGAAAAGTCTTACTAATGAGCTGAGATACAAATAAATCCCTTACCGCGTCTAGCTTCATAACTAACATTTTGTGTATTCAAATATTCAAAACCAGACTCCAACCGAATAAGTATATTATCGACTAGTTAATAACTTGAATACAAGTCAGTAAAGCTATATGAAAACCATCGAAATATCCAACATTTGAGAACCAGCCGGTATACGAGGTTTGATTAATAAGAATCCGGACTGTTACCATCGTAACGAAGCTAAAGCATGTAGAGTGAAGCCGCTTGTCACAGATTGACTTTGACTACTGCTGTGCATCCGCACAATCTATGTACAGCAGTGCTTGCAAGGAAGGTGCGTAACGTGTGATCGTCGCATTGACCATGACAGAAAAAGTTGTCATGGCGATACCTGCTCAGAGGCCTACGCTAAGTTGCAGAAAGTCTGTGGAAGGGAGTGTATGAGTCGCACACAAGTGCATGAGTGGTTCAGACGGTTCCAAGATGGCCGAAAAAATGTCGATAGTAACGAACGTTCTGGGAGACATTCAGCCAGCAGAATTGATAAAAACATAGAAGTTGTGCGTACATGATAAAACATAGCAGATGTGCGTGAGGGGAAAATCGTCGAATCACCATCTGTGGGTAAGCGGAGGATGTGCAGATTAGTTACGATTCAGTTCAGTCCATTATCACTGAAGATTTGAGTACGAGACACGTATCTGCCAAGTTTGTACCAAAACTGCTTTCAGATCACCAAAAAGACAATCGGATTTCAGTTACTATGGCAACAGTCCGAATATATATTGATCATATCACGTACACATATACCCGCAATACCCGCACGTTGTAAGCAATAAGCCTTTATTAGATTTTGTTGTTTCGTGTAACCATAAACGATTGACAAATCCAACCATACCAAGATACACTTACTTATAAGCTGAACGTTATGATGGGCTTATTTCTATCGATTGTCCTTCCTTCTTTTGTGCTGGGTTGATTTTTTGCATCTTTAGTGCGATCGTTTTCAAAATTCTTAAATACGTTGAGTATATTTTTCTTTATCAAACCCGATCGTTAACACTTATTCCATCATTCAACATGAATACTAACAAATTTATATTGTTGTATACATACGCACACACACATATATGTGTGTGTGTGTGCATATATATATATATACATATATATATATATATATGGGAGAATATACAAATAATAACAACAGACGAGGACAGGTGGTGTAAATAACAAAAGGATGTATTAGTATGACGCTCGGGAATACGGAAAGTCTTTGACGTTTCGAGCTACGCTCTTCAACAGAAAGAATACGGAGACAAGGAGAAAAACACGGAGAAAAAAAATTGAATAGTGTTCAGTCAACGGTCAATCATAATAATGGCCGATCATAACAATGGCTGACCGGAAGTTAGAAATTCTTTTTTCAGGAGAGCTAAGAAAGGGGGAGATATATATATATATATATATATATATATATATATATATAGTTACGATTATATATATATATATATATATATATATATATATATATATATATATAAGAAAAAGAATAACTTCACTGGTAGATCTAATCAGTTTAATTCATTACTTGACAACGAATGTAAGAGAAAGTTGTCCAAAGAAGTTAACAAGAATTCTTTTTAAAAAGAACATTCTTCACACCCAAGTTAACAAAGAACTTATTAGATCTATGAACTAAAATTTATATTATTAAAAAATTAGAAAATAATAAATTAAGCTGATTAGAACGACTAGTGAAGTCATTCTCTTTTTCTTTTTTCAAATATACACAAGTGTACCAACGATCTCACACATTTTCCAATATATATATATATATATATATGTGTGTGTGTGTGTGTGTGTGTGTGTGTGTGTGTGTGTGTGTGTGTGTGTGTGTGTGTGTGTGTGTGTGTGTGTGTGTGTGTGTGTGTGTGTATATATATATATACTTAGAAGAGTGGTACAACAAGGCACCAATATTTATATACAATTATATATATATATATATATATATATATATATATATATATATATATATATATATATATATATATATATATAAGAATCAGAGAGATTCAGAAAATATCTGAGATCTCAAGGGATTATTGTATATGTATATATAATGACGGCCACTAGGTTGACTGTTTATGTGCTAGAAGAAGATCACATATAATGTGTCTACTAAGACCTAATACTTCTAATTGAAACAGCCGTAAGGGATGATGATTGAATTGTTGTTGCTTGAACTGGAATAAGAAAATTGTGCGAATCTGCTTTTTGTCCATGTTTTATTCAACATTCCAAACAAAATGGCCTAATTATTCAAAAAGAAAAAGAGTACCACGATTAGATAGAGCAAACAATGGGCTTTAAAATGATATATAAAGTCAAAGTAATTTAACGAAAATTAATTTGAAAAGGCATCATTTAAAACTAAAATTAAAAATTCCGCATGAACTTTCTTGACAACCTAACATATATATATATGTATGTATATATATATATATATATACATATATATATATATATATATATATATATATATATATATATATATATATATATATATATATATATATATATATATATATATATATATATATATATATATATATATATATGTATATATATATATATATAGCATATCTTGTAGTTACTTTAAATTCTGTTCGTTTATATTTATTACGTTCACCTCTAATTTCCATACTGCTCAACTCTCAATTTTCAGAGAGAAATTGCCAATTCTTAATAAAATTGCCTATATTTATCGCAAAGAGACCTGCAGACGTGTATTTACATACTTATTCATAGACGCAGCCACGGAAGGATTTTAACTGAGTGTTACTAATGAACTTAGTTATAAGTAACGGTAGACATTTTATATGTATGTTACCATATCTTGTGTCATTGCTAACCTTCTCTTATATTCAAATATTCAAAAAACCAGTCTGGAATAGAATAAGTATGTCGTGACCAATAACGAAAAATAAATGTCAGCATAAGCGGCTGAATAGAACTGGAATTGGAAACTATTTTACTTATTTGAGAACCATTTCGAGTACATTGACACCTCACAAACATACACGCATGCATACACATATATGCATACATACATACATACAGACATACGACCTCACAAACAAGCATATATATATACGTATATATATATATATATATATATATATATATATATATATATATATATATATATATATTTGTGTGTGTGTGTGTGTGTGTGTGTGTGTGTGCGCGTGTGTGTGTGTGTATACATGGGCACAGGAGTGGCTGTGTGATAAGAAGCTTGCTTCCCAACCACATGGTGCCGGGTTCAGTCCCACTGCGTGGCACCTTGGGCAAGTATCTTCTACTATAACCTCGAGTCGACCAAAGCCTTGTGAGTGGGTTTGGTAGACGGAAACTGAAAGAGGCCCGTCATGTGTGTGTGTGTGTGTGTGTGTGTGTGTGTGTGTGTGTGTGTGTCTGTGTGTGTCCCCCCCCCGTCACCGCTTGACAACCGGTGATGGTGTGTTTATGTTCCCGCAACTTAGTGGTTCGGCAAAAGAGACCGATAGAATAAATACCAGGCTTAAAAGAAATAATGGGGTCGATTCATTTTGGCTAAAAATTCAACGCGGTGCCCCAGCTTGGCCGCAGTCTAATGACTGAAACAAGTAAAAGATAAAAGATAAAGAAAAGACATACATACATACATACATACATACATACATACATACATACAGACCGTGCTATTAGGAGTTAATTTTGTCGCCTACATCGGTGGCTGACCCCGGGTAGCTCTGGTGTCGCATTGGAAGGAGCCAAAACACATCTACAGCTACTTCAGTGCCTGGTGAATCATTGACCCCAGCATTTAGAGACAGAGTAAAGCAACACTCAGGACACAAGCGTTTACCCTAACTACAGGGGAAAAGGCTAAGCACTGGATTTGGTTAAAAACAGACGATGAACGATCGCTAGAAGAATATTGAGCTTTATTTGATAACAAGTTGATCTAGCAAGCGGGGCCTCATATCAGTGGGGGGGACGATGAGCATTGATGCCGTCGAGAGGTAGGCCCCGGAACGGCGCGTTTTCTCTCCTGGTGACACCATACACTTGCTGGCTTCCGGTATGTACGTACCTGAAATTGGTCGAGTAGGAGGGCAACGTCGGGAGCACCGAAACTGTATATGCGAACCCGGGCGAACTTCTTCCACGGATATAGCTGGTATTTTGCAAGGATAATGGCTAGTGATGGTCTTCCACGGTCAAGAATGTATAGCCGTCATACATATACATATGTATATATACGTATAGCATATCGTATAATTGTGAAGACGCGTGGCTTAGTGGGTAGGGCATTCGGCTCACGATTGTAAGGTCGTGAGTTCAATTCCCGGGGACGTGTTGTGTCCTTGAGCAAGACACTTTATTTCGTGTTGCTCCAGTCCACTCAGCTGGCAAAAATGAGTAATATCTGTATTTTAAAGGGCCAGCCTTGTCGCATTCTGTGGACACTGAATCCCCCTACGAACTACAATAAGGGTACGCGTGTCTGCGGAGTGCTCAGCCACTTGCACGTTAATTTCACGAGCAAGTTGCTCCGTTGATCGTATTTGCTGGGTCCCTCATTGTCGTAACCGACGGAGTGCTCCTAAATGCTATAATCATAAACAGGGAAAATTTTATCCTTTTCTCCGCAGACTGAAAAAAAAAACAGTATGAAAAACCTCAATCGACTTTCGAACCTAACTGGTTTCTCATCAGAGTCAACTACATTATTCTGACAATTTTCCGAGAAACGAGTAGCCAAACTGTTTATATACTCAACAAATCCAGCAGTTACTCTATGAAAGAGTCCCTAATTTGCATACCGAAAGTGTTTAACACTCTATAATTACCAGCGGCCTGTCAACGGGGAGCTTAGTCCACAGTGTATATATACATATATATATATATATATATATATATATAATGTGTTTGTGTGTACCCACGTATATATGTGTCTGTGTGTGTGTGTGTGTATACATTCATAAATATGAGGTTATGTTTCTATGCCAATGTATATGTGCGTGACGTATAAATATCTGTATGTAATTAAGAGACAAAGAGAGCAACAGAGACAGGCAGAGCGAGAGAGAAATATTAACATTTCTCCCTGAGAAGTCTCAATTAGTTTAATTCTCTTCCTATTCTATTTCCTTTTTAAACATTGCATATATCTTGCGGCGTTTATATGATTTTCAGTAATATTTTCTGACGGGAAGCGGCAAACTATCAGCCATATATTTGAACTATTCATTATTCGTGAACATAAATCCTGCGGTTATTATTATTTTATCTCATTCGCTTAAGGCGCTTAAATGGGTTTCATAAACAGTTTTATAATTACCATTTACAAATATGATATTATTGAAATACAATTTAGTTATATAGGCTCCCACTCATTCAATTATATTGTTTTTGTCCTTCATTGCTGTCTTTGTTTCGAGACTTTATTCTCTGTCGTCTGCAATAGGTGTTATAGAATATTTGTTTACTTCTTGATTGTTTCAAGAGTGATGGTAAAGATGGCCGTGGTGATGGTAATCTTCATCGCCATCTTGAGGCAAGTTTTTCTGGTTCGTTGCATTATTTACTGTATCACAGTGGTTTCCCAAACTTTTTCGAGTTGCCGCCCCCTTGACGCCCAAGCCACATACCTAGCGGCACCACCCCACAGAGACCTCTTTCTGGAAGCAAATTCAAAGCAACTGTATTTCACAAATAAAACTTAAACTAATGAAACCATTATTTTGTTGTTTTACATGAATTGCTACACCATTATCGCCCCACTTTTCTTCAACACCCCTTTAGAACTTTCCACCGGCTCCAGGGAAGTAATACCACCCACTTTGGGAACCACTGCATCGTTCAAATCCTTCAGCGTTCAACTTTGCTTTTCCTCCTTTCTGGGTTCCATAAAATAACTTAGCAGCAAAATACCGGTATCAATGTGATCGACAAACCTGTTCCTCCATAAATTGCTGGCATTGTGCTTAAAACTGAAAACTAATATTTACTTAACTTTCGAGGATGTTTTGATTGTCGTCACAGATTTCGAATTTTTTGTTTCGATTGTTTTCAAATTTGATTTTTACCATAAATTAATAAATACAAAATTAATAGTTTTTAAAGTTTACAAATTTGGGTTAATTTTAGCCAATTGAAAGCCGACATTATACAACATGACCGTAAATCTCACATTGGTGTCTGTTTCCATAGTAACAAGCAAAGCTATCGTCTGTTCTGCTTTCATTGTAACAAGGACGCTGTACGTGCACCATTGTGACACTTTCACTACCACAGGCACCACCAGAAATTTTGACGAAAATCATTTTGTGATTGACAACTATCACACAGAAAATTGTGGCTTTCGATTCCTGTTTTCTGATTGGTTAAAATCATAAAACTTTGGAACTTTATAACATTTTTTTAAAGTTTTTTACTGGTACAAATGAATCCCGAATCCGGATTCAACGTGAAAAATTACATCAATATAACAAATTCGAAGTCTTTCAATTAATTTTAAAATTTCCAATTCTACGACAACCGAAAAGTTCCCTTTTTGAATCCCACCCTGCGTCAACTTTGTTTTTCATCCTTCCTGGTATCTATAAAATAAGGTATCAGTTTAATAATGAGGTCGGTGTTATTAACTAACCCCTTCCTTAAAAATTACTGGTGCCTAAGATAAGAGTGTATTATTTACTCTTGGTTTCGTATCCTGTCGTGGTAAAGTTTGCTTCTCATCCCTGCTGGGGTCTATAAAATGGCGCTGCAGTCAAATACTGAGGTCAACGTTATCGGTTAAACTCCTTTCTCCAAAAATTCCTGGTCTTGTCCCAATATCTAATGAACCTTTCAAACCCTGCCAAGATTAATTGAGTTTTCCGTTCCTCCCTGATCGACAATCTAAAGTACAAGACAAGAACTAGGATCGATATAATTGGCTACTAACTGCCAATCAAAATGGCTGACCTCCTGCCTAAATTAGAAACCAGAATTATTGTATCTTCTTATGTTCTTCGTAGTTTTATAAGAGACACAAATCAAAGACACCCTTTTGAAAACACTTCAATTCTACATTTGCTACGAAGCCAGGTCACCTTTAAAAAATTTTGAAAATTGTTTCTCAACTTTTTTCATAAATTTTAATATATAATATGCAGATATGGCTATGTGGTTAAGAAGTTCACTAGGCAATCTCGTGGTCTCGAATTCTGTCTCACAGCATGGCATCTTCAGTAGGAGGTATCTTCTATCTCAAACCCTGGTTGGTCAATGCTTTGTGAAAGAATCTGATAGACGGAAATTGTGCGGAAGCTTGTCATGTATATTTAATAATGAAGCTAATTTCTATAATGCAGTGCTAAATAAGGCAGGATATAAAGAAAGGGTCTCCTATATTGAAATTGATAGCAAAGGAATTGAAACAACTTACAACAATAATAATAATAATAATAATAATTATTATTATTATTATTATAATAATAATAATAATAGGAATAAACACAAAGTAAATAAACTAAATAAACCAAAGTACCCTCATAAAAACAACATAGGTAACTTAAAATTCTTTTAAAACAATATTAATAACCATGAGGATAATAATAAAGATAAAAAATCTGGCTCATAATCCCATTTGGGAGGAATATCAAGAGTAATCTGATAGCTAAGTTTAGAGAAGTGATGGGTAGACACTTCCCAAGGAGCTCACACTATGGTAAGATTATCAACACACATATAATCAGATTTGGATTTTCAAATACTAGGAACATAGCACAGATAATAGCAGCACATAACCTTAAAATACTTAAGTCTAGAGAAACAGGTAGGAATGAGAATTTGGATAATAATATAAATGGCAGTAGTAATAATAATAATAATAATAATAATAATAATAATAATAATAATAATAATAATAATGAGAATGATAATAATGATGGTAGTAATAATAATAATAATAATAATGGTGATAATGGTAATAATAATAATAATAATAATAATAATAATAATAATAATAATAATAATAATGGAGGTTCATTTATTAATAATAGGAGTAAGAACATAATCACAGTAAAAGAGGTAAACCCTAGGAGAATAAAATTTGAAGGACCTAATGCGAAAGTCAAATATATAATATATCAATGCAAAGTAAAGACTCAAACAGGTACCATGACATACTTGGGGTGCACTTCAGGACAGGTATGCCGTAGAATTTCTAACCATTTCTCATGCTTTAGAGATAGGAAGAAAATGGCTAGC
>NC_142932.1:116589498-116606998 GCF_046866305.1 Octopus bimaculoides | reverse complement strand
GTAGGAGTATTAATATGTATTTTTGCACATAGATAAAGAATGTGTGTGTTCGTTTAAGAATTCAAAATGTTATGGAAACTTATTGATTTCATTTTCGACTATGTTTAAAGTTTAAGCAAAACAAATATTTATATTATGAGAAATGGAAACCAGCAAATATTTTTATAAAAATAGTGAGAGCAACAAAAATAAGCAATTCGATTGCATAAAACAACCAATAAAATAGTTGTGCGACATACTGCTGAAAAGATCGCTTGGCAGCGATTTTATTTTCCTGACGTTTTTATGACACAATTCTCGAGTAGAGTCAGAGTGTCACGATATTTGCAACAAGGCTGTGCCTTTTGTATTACAGTTATAGTTCACCTGACGGGCCTGTTAACATTTTGCACAGCAAATGTACGCAGTTCGATTGGATAAAAACAGCCAAGAAATAGTTGTGTGACGTACTTCTGAAAACCTTGCTCTCCGTAACGTCCGAATGACAAGGTCACGTGGCAACAAATTTCGTTTTTCTGTCACCGCTAAAATCAAGTCTGATGATAATCGGGTGACATTACTCAATGACAATTAAAAAGTACAGCAAAATGAAAGCTTGTGGTAATCATGTTCGTCCGTAAAGAGAACCATCTTGTCATCTTTAAACCTTTGAACCCCAGATACCCATAGTCCTCGGCACCCTCATCCCAGGTTCCCTGGGTAAAAAAGCCCCAAAAATTATTCCCCACCTAATAGTGTTTCAGCGTCACTAAGATGTGTTTTCTGTCTCTCATATTGAAATAAAATGTTAAATAGAGCGCAAAATTGTCCTTACTACATTTTTGTTTTATCGCCAATATTGGCGCTTGTGGTGCCAGTCGAACCTGCAGTTACTGTCTGGCTCTCCAATGCAGAAAATACTAGCCAGTAAAGAGGCCGCTGGGATTTTTATATCTGCAGCTGGAGGCTGGAATTTGTATTTATATCTGCGGCTGGCGGCTGGAATAGCGGCCGACTGGGGTACTTGTAAACAGTACAACGTGGCAGCCGGTAAAGTGGCCGCTGGGGTATTTGCATCTGCAGCTGGCGGCCGGAATGACGGCCGCTGGGATTCTGAGGGTTAAAGACGACTGATGAGTTGCGTGGAGACTGTTTAAAGGGAAGAAGGATTATCTACTCTCAACGTCACTCCCTCGTCCGTGACCAGTGGCAACACCAGGTCAAGACTACTGGGGATGGAGACAGATGCATTGAATGATCAAGATGTCTTACTTGCCTCTTCATGCTCTCTGCACTTCACAATGCGGTGCTACCACCGCCTTCACCTCGGTCCAATCAAGAAGTTTTCTTCCGCAAAGTCCACGGAACCCAGTCTTCACATGAATAGGTGGGAAAGCCCTGATATGCTAATTAACCCATTGCTAGGACCCTCATAGGAGCTCCACTGAGACCGACTTTGCCTATCGGTCCCTTTTGCCGAACTGTTAAGTTACGGGGATGCAAACACACCAGCATCGGTTCTGAAGCGATGGTGGGGAAAACACAGGCACACAAACATACATACACGGGCTTCTTTCAGTCTCCGCCTGCCAAATCCACTCACAAGGCTTTGGTTGGCCCGAAGCTATAGCAGAAGACACTTGACCAAGGTGCCACGCAGTGAAACTGAACCCGGAACTTTGTGGTTGGGAAGCAAGCTACTTATCACACAGCCATCATGTATGTATATGTATATATATATATATATATATATATATATATATATATATGTGTGTGTGTGTGTGTATATATACATACACGGGCTTCTTTCAGTCTCCGTCTGCCAAATCCACTCACAAGGCTTTAGTCAGCCTGAGGCTATAGTAGAAGACACTTGCCCAAGGTGCCACGCAGTGGGACTGAACCCGGAACTATGTGGTTGGGAAGCAAGCTTCTTACCACACAGCCACGCCTGACAAACTCTATTTGCAAGACAGTTCACGCAAGTAGTACATATATGAAGTATATATATATATATATATATATGCGTACGTGTGTATATATATGTATGTATAATGACGTGTATTTAAATTCAAATCTATTTACAATATGTGCTATGTGCTCCCCATACATTTTTCGACTCGCAATATATTTCTACCGAGTTTACATTATAATTGAAATAAATTTGCATCAATTCCTATTGGACTTTCAGAATATCATAAATATATTATGAAAATACATAAGAAGGAATTATTTCTGCAGAAAAAAAAAATGAAAGAAAATAGTAATCATTTGGTATTTTTTGAAAGAAAGAAAGTTAAACATTTTGCTTGCTCCTGTGTGAAATATTCGACGTCATTGTTGCCATCGAGTGTCTGTGTCATTGTGTCAATAGAGACAGTTCAGAAAGTCATGAAAATTAAGTAGATCTGTGTTCGTATGTGCGAATGTGTGTGTGAGAGAGAGAGAGAGCTCGTCGACGAAACTCTAGTAACAATGTTGGGTCAAATTTAAACAACAGCATCTCACACTCGAAACCACACGATTGCAAAGCAGACCTCATAGCTACCAAATTATACGCGTACATATCATACATACATTATTTTGTATATTTTCATTTCGTATATTTTCATTTGTCTCGCCTTTTTTACAGTCTGGCGTCTTGCTGAATTTTTTTTCTTGAGAACATACTCTTCGTGGTTAGGTGATTTGGCATCTATTTCTAGCATTTAGGAGTCCACTTTTGGTGGTCAATCCTCTTAATTTTGTATGTAATATAATTTTAATCTTCGGATTTTTTTAAATATGCTAAGCCACTGGTTTTAATTGATTAATATCAATTTCTACCCTCATCATTAAATTTATATATATATAAGCAAAATAGTTATAAAGCCTCAAGAAAAGATAGAGCAGTAACGTATATTAAACAGTAAAGCGAGTCACCATATCAAAGTGGCAGTTGAATGTTACTACTAGTTTAACCCCAGGCAGATTCTCCACTAGCTGGTTTTCGGTGCAACGCTCTGCACCTTTTATAAACAATATTGTATTGTATATACAAGATCGTATTGTATTAAGGTAGCGCGCTGGCAGAAACGTTAGCACGCGAGGCGAAATGCTTAGCGGTATTTTGTCTGCTGCTACGTTCTGAGTTCAAATTCCGCCGAGGTCGACTTTGCCTTTCGTCCTTTCGGGGTCGATAAATTAAGTACCAGTTACACACTGGAATCGATGTAATCGACTTAATCCCTTTGTCTGTCCTTGTTTGTCCTCCCCCACTGTGTTTAGCCCCTTGTTGGCAATAAAGAAAGAAGAAACGTTAGCCTAGCGTGCTAACGTTTCTGGCAGCTTGCCGCCTTATAGCGTGCAAATATTAGTTAATGAAACCCTTTAGTAGAATATTTGAGGGCTTCCCATGGGTCTCGAATCTACTTCTGTAAACATGACAGGCGTTTTCTCACAGGACCAAACTAACCTTTCGAATTTCCCGATCCGTTTTAAAAACTTCAAATATAAATATAAATACTGTTGTTCGTTTGTTTGACTAAAACCTTCAAGACAGTGCCCCAGCATGGCCGCAGTGTAATAACTGAAACAACTAACTGACGAAAGATACATATGGAGGCGAGTGGTAGAATCAGTAGAAGATCTATTATGGTTGTGTTTCTGACATGGAATTATATTCCTGATGGTATACAAATTGTTCTACCAAACTTGCCCGAGCCGCAACCCTTGCCTCGCGACCACGTTCCCCCACAGAAATTTTGAATCCCAAACTAATCTGAGTTGAAGTAATTTTGTGACGTCAACCTGAATTCAAGATCACCCGTACTTAATACTATAGTCGCGAAATCTCTGCACCGCCTTGTTGGCATCGTTTCACAACTTATGTGTCTTTAGGAAAGATCTCTTATATCCATCACAGATTTTCAATGATTTTGTTCTCCTTTCAACTCTTTCTGCATCTAGCAATCTTATACAAATACAGACATGCGCAAATATCAAATAATAATAACACAGATCCAGTAATCTTAGAAGAAGGAGACCAGTCAATAAGTACTCGTTGGTATTTATTTTATCCACTTCGAATGGATGAAAAGCAAAAGCTACCGCAACGGAATTTGAACTTCGAACATCATGAGTTAGCCAAAATAATTCTTTCTACTAAAGGCACAGGGTCTGAGATTCTAAAGAACAGGGGCGTTCGATTACATTGACTCCAGTGCTGAACTGGTACTTATTTCATCGACCTTGAAAAGACGAAATGAAAAGTCGGCCTTGACCAGATTTGAACTAAGAACGTTACGAATTGGAAGAAATGATAATGCACATAAATTCATAGACTCACCTACTCCCCAAATTTATAGATTTATATAACAACAATTACAGGTTTCTTTATATATTTTCACAAATCGTATTCAAAGATTTAATTGAAATACTATAAATATTCAAAATAAAATTCGTTACTAAACTTAATAATTAAACAATTTTTTCATATAATAATTAAAAATAATAATGAAAGATTTAAACATTATTATCATGTTTCCCAGGTGTTGAATCTTTATGTGATGCAAATATATACAGCACACGTTTTGTCAGAAACCAGCTAGCAGTTTCAAGTGACGAATCTTTGGGATCAAATTTAAAATAAATGTTTAAGGAAACGGTCTTTGTGTGTTTCTGAATGTCTAACTTATGCCTCCGACGCTACAAGCACTGTACACACACACACACACACACACACACACACAGAAGACACTTGCCCAAGGTGCCACGCAGTGGGACTGAACCCGGAACCATGTGGTTCGTAAGCAAGCTACTTACCACACAGCCACTCCTACGCCTGCAGAAATTATTCAAACAAAACTTTCCTTGGCAGTGTTCAAATCAAAAACTACAAGCAAACATTACTGTGAACGTATTGTATGTATGCAATAATTCTGTGGTGTCACCGAATACTGGATCGCTAAGTTTACCATTAGTGAGAATAAGCTCGGAAACCAAACTGAAGGTAATTTTCTATGAACTGAATTGACATGCATTGCCGTTGTAGAAGTGGTAACACCATCATTGGTTGAAAGATCGGTCGGCCGAGATGTGCAGACGACATGGAACT
Organism: Octopus bimaculoides; assembly: GCF_046866305.1. Classification (NCBI taxonomy): domain Eukaryota; kingdom Metazoa; phylum Mollusca; class Cephalopoda; order Octopoda; family Octopodidae; genus Octopus; species Octopus bimaculoides. Next base: position 116,601,924 of record NC_142932.1, on the reverse strand, counting down.
GTTTACCGGATCAGAAGTTAATCTCCAGCATGAACAGCATAGGTTCGCCGCCGAGTGCTGCACGTGAAGGATGAGAATTAGTATTGTAAATACTATGATACTGAAAATCTCAAGAAATTCTTCACTTCCCAGTGTACACCATCGTCATATGTCTGAAAAGAGGTAAAATATTGAAATTTCAAAAACGATGAATGAAATTTGTAAAAATATAGCTACAAATAAAACAAAAATGCTACTGTGAAAATGATATAAACACACACACACATACTTATGTATATGCATATATGACATTTCAACATATACATACATGTGTGTGTGTGTGTGTATGTGTGTGTGTGTGTGTGTGTGTGTGTGTGTGTGTGTGTGTGTGTTCATATACGTAAACAGACATTACATTATACACATATCGTGCACACGTACAGACATATATAAATGAATACATGTATATGTGCGTGCGCGACCGTGTGTGCATGTATGTATGCATATATGTGAATGTTCTTGTTAAGGAACGTGTATGCGTCCTTTCATGGACGGTTCTTCATAAAGAGCAGTTGCTCAGGCTCACATACATGTAGAAAAAACAATTATAAATATTGTAGATATATACGCATGCGTGCCTGTACTTATGAGTCGCAAAATTTTCTCTTTCACGTTTTTAAATGAAATGTAAGGCGAATAGCATAATTTTTTAAACTCTTATCTTGGTTGAATATTTGTCGCGTTGTAATTCCATTTTAAAAGTATTTTACTTTACACTGAAGCCAGTAGAGTGATGTTTTATTGATATAACCAACAAGTTAACTTAAATATACTTATATTTAAACAACACTAAAATACACAACAATATAATATCGTTTCTTAGTTAAATCAATATGAACATTTCAGCATTGATACAGAAGAGAGTAGCATCGGGAATCATATGTGTGTGCGTTTGTATTTGTATGCAACATAAACATATGTGTGTGTATATATATATATATATATATATATATATATATATATTTACGCATATATATATATATATATATGTGTGTGTGTGTGTGTATGTATGTATATATAGAATTTGAGGAAACAATTCCTATATAATACCGTTGTTATCCATGCAATCTTTATTTACATTTCCCAATATAATTTTTGCATATTACACCCCTCACGATAAGCTACACATCCGTCTTTCTACTTCACTCACATAAACATTTATAAATATAAATATAATACATATATTTTTTTCAAATAAAGTTGATGCTTTAGTAGCATTTTAACGCTCAACACTAGCGAAATTTTAAACGATAAATTTCGATTCACGTGAATTCAGCGTCTTTCCAAATAGTTTGTATACATCTGAAAATTTCCCAAACATATCCTCAAATACTTCATTTCGTAACTCAAGACTAAAATATACTTATTTTTCCTGCAGAGATCTAACAATGCAAAAGAGTCAGACAAAGGGATTAAGTCGATTACATCGACCTCAGTGTGTAATTGGTACTTAATTTATCGACCCTGAAAGGCAAAGTCGACCTCGGCGGAATTTGAACTCAGAACGAAACGGCAGACGAAATACTGCTTAGCATTTCGCCCGGCGTGCTAACGTTTCTGCCAGCTCGACGCTTCTTCTTATCTAGTAATAATATATCAATTAGTTATTAACGCTTTATTCATTATTTTTCATTTAAATTTTGCGAAATTTAAATGAAAAATAATGAGATTTGTGTGTGCATTTGTATTTTGCTTACACACACACACAAACACGCGCGAGCGAGCGCACACACACACACACACACACACACACACACACACACACACACACACACACACACACACACACACATGGACATACACACATACATACATATATATATATAATGTGTGTGCCTGTATGTGTAATACGTGTGTAGCTGGATAGATTGACAGATAAAAGTAAAGATGCATAACATAAAAACAGGAACATAGATTTCGAAAATATTCGGAAATATGCTCGTGCTATTCTGAAAGCATGGACATGTATATATGTACATATGCCGTGTTTATATACATACATACATACATACATACATAAAGATAGATAGATAGATAGATAGATAGATAGATAGATAGATAGATAGATACATTTCTTTTATTAGCCACACAGGGCTCAACGAAGATGGGACAAATACAATGTAGAGCTTTTCTTTTTGGGAGGGGGAAGGAAGGAAAAAAAAAAAAAAAAAAAAAAAAAAAAAAAATTGGTGGTGTCGATCAAAAGGGATCGTAGGAAGGGAAAAAGGGGCAGTTCGATCAAAAGGGATCGAAAAAAAAAGAAAAGGAAAGGCCGATCAATAGGGATCGTGTATCACACAGTAATGTTCTCGTGTAAAAAGAGGGGAGGACAGTTTAGGTTTAGCCGTGGAAGGAAAAGCCCACGGAAAAGACCACGGTAACCTTGGTCAATATTCTCATTGAAGAAACTATAACAGTAAGTGACTCTCTTTTGCCTTTTTGTTTTATTTTTTTTTCTTGTTCATAGGGTTATGCTCAAGATGGCTCCGTCGTTCACACGTGCCATCCTTGCTACATTCACCCATCTTTTTTTGAAGCATTCACTAGACAAGACTTCCCTTTCTACTCTCAACTTCCTCTTCAGGTGATACTTGAAGAAGTTGATGAGAGATTGCCCAGAGAGGAAAGTCTTTGTCTCTAGACCTTTCAGACGCGTCCACCATACACATTCTTTCGCCATAGCCACAAGTACGATGAAAATACCTCTTCCTTCCCGTTTAAAGGAAGGAGGCGCGACAATATTCACGATAGACTCGGCTGATAGACCGACTCGTCCCACACGCGATAGCAGTTGTTCGACGTAAGCCCACAGCTCGGAAATGGTGGGACACTGTACGAGTGCGTGCAGAACGGTTTCGTCGCTCTGCCGGCATCTCGGACAGGTCGGCCCCGTGTTTCTCGAGCCATGCCTGTAGAGCTTATCCCGAACGGGTAGTGCTTCTCGATAGCACTGCCAGGCCAGGGATCTCTGGAAGTTGTCCATAGGTCCCGGCCCGAAGGTCGTCTTAAACAGGCGGGTCAGGTATTCCTCGTCGACGCCCAGGTTCGCCCCGAGATCGTCGTCGTACCTTCCCTCCACTAATCCACTATAGAATGCGTTAGTTGTGATGCAGTCGCTCAAGGTTGACCCGGGTTGTTGGAGTTGCCGAAGAGCAGCGCGACACTCGCGGTGCCATTCGCCCTTCCTCGGCCTCTTCTTGATCCATGACTGCAGTTCGGTCATGGAGACGAGCTGCGGGAAAGCGCGCCGCACAAACGGTGACCACACCTGTTCACCGCTGTCTACGTAGAGCCGGAGATGTCGCAGTCTCAGCGCGTGTCTGCGCATCATCAACCACGGCATGCCCAGTCCTCCTTTTAACGGGTGTTGGCAGCAAACGGATCGCCTAACCATCGGAACGCTTCCTTTCCACAAGAAGCGGAAGAGGATGCGCTCCAGTTTGGTGATGGTAGGGTCGGGACAAGGAACGACGGTCAGGCGGTAGTAGATGACGGACGCGATGTACGTGTTCGCCACCTCCGCCCGACCTTTCAGGGAAAGCTTCCTCTCGGCCCATTGCCGGGCTAGAGTGGCCACCCTTCTCGTTATCTCGTCCCAGTTCTTCTCCGTTTGGAGGTCTGGACCAAACCAGACCCCGAGCATCTCAACCGGACCGTCAGTCCAACGTCCCACGACGGAGGCGCTACTTGACGGCATGGGGTTGCTTCTCCAGGTGCCGAGTCGCAAGCCCACTGACTTATCCCGGTTGATTTTCGCTCCCGTTACCGCTTCGTAGTCTCTCAGTGTCTCGCCGACAAGCTCGATGTGCTTTTGGCTAGACACTATGACGGTGACGTCGTCCGCGTATGCCGACACGCTCGTCCCGCATCCCAACTCTCGCGGGATGCCCCTCAGCGTCGCCAGCTTCCGCAGTAGTGGCTCGAGAGTCAACACGTACAGAAGCGACGAGAGGGGGCATCCCTGACGGACCGAACGTGCAATGTCGAAGGGTCTTGATAGATGCCCATTGACGCGAACTACCGAACGGATGCCTCTGTACAAGGCAGCCATCCAGCCGCGGAAAATGGGACCGAAGCCGGCTGCTATGAGGACAGCCTCCAAGTATTGATGGTCTACCCTATCGAAAGCTTTCGATTGATCTAAATTGATCAGGGCCCCACCCATGCCAGGTTCCTTAACTACCCTCTCTATGATGTAGCGCATCAGATGGAGGTTGTCATGGATGCTCCTGCCCGGCACCGCGCACGTTTGCGCCTTGCCGATCAGTTTCTCGATGACAAGCGCCAACCGCTTGGCTAACACCTTGGCCAAAATTTTCAAGTCTGCATTGAGCAGAGTGATGGGCCTAAAGTTATCTATGACGTCCCCCTTGTTTGGATCTTTCTTCAGCAGCGTTACGGCTCCTCGACTCACAAAACCGGGAATGCTCCCGTTTTGCTGCCAGTTGCAGTACACCGCCACCAAGACGTCTCCAAACAAGTCTGGCTTACAGTTGTAAAGCTCGTAGGGCAGACCATCCAAACCCGGAGATTTGTCCCTCGAGCATCCCGCCATCGCGTCCCTCACTTCCGCCGCCGTGATGGCACCTTCGCAGCACTCCGCCTCTCTTGCCGAGAGTCGTGGCAGGCTGTGCAGGTAGGCACTGAAGTCCACCCTGCGTTCTCGCTCGCCATTCGTCCCAAACAGTCGAGCAAAGTGCCGCTGAAAGGCCTCACACATTTTGCTTGGCTCGAGCAGTTCGCGCCCCTGTTCGTCCACCAGAGACCGAATGGTGGCTTTGTTGCCCTGTTGCGCCTCCGCCACCCGGGCCTCTCGTGCGGCTCCAACACCTTCGTTTCTTAGAGCACCCATCCTAGCCCTGACAACGCACCCTTCGTGTTTGGCGTTGAAGTGTTGGTCAAGGGCCAACCTCGCCGCCAAAACGTCGGATGCGATGCCACTTCTAATTGCCTCTTCTAGCTTCTTAACTAGTTCACCCTCTACTCTGTTTCTGTCTATGGCTAGTGCTTTGCTATACCTAACCGCTTCTGCTTTTATTGCTCTCTTGAGGGCAAACCACCATTTGTTATTGATGATGGCTCCTGTCAAAGCCCTCTTTACTAACGTGCTAATCCGGTCTCTGAAAACTGGTCTCGACGGGAAAGACGCGTTTAGTTTCCAGTAACCGGAGCCCTGCCTATGTGTCTTATCTAAGTCTAGCGTACACGTCACAAGTTTGTGATCCGTGTAGCTGACTATGTGAAATTGTGGACACCCTATGCTATCTCTATCTACTCTCCTACACAGTATTCTATCTAGATACGATCTCGACGACCCGATGCGGTTTGTCCATGTCCACATTGGCGCATTCGGGTAATCGAGTCGGTACCTGTCAGACAGTTGAAAGCGTCTGAGCAGGTCTTTGAGGCATTTGCATCCCCGTCTATTCCTATCTCTGCCAACATAGTCTAGATGCGTGTCCAAGGTAGCATTCCAATCCCCCACTAAAAGTAAAGGACGAGACGTTCCTAGGAATACTTCTAGACGTCGAAAGAAATCCGGCCTACCTGTTAAAGGTGGTGCGTATACTGATATGAGTCGAAAAGCACACCCATCGCTGCCATCGACATCCAGAACAACCAATCTACCCTCCGGGTCTATGAATACTGTCTTTACTTCGAGATCCAGACTCTTGCGAAAGAGTACCGCCGTGCCACTACCGCCCATTCTCGGCAGACAGGGAGAAAAATAAATGTTAAACTGTCTGCCAAACATGGACGATAGGGCCCGCGTATCATGGAGTCTGGTCTCGCTTATGGCTATGATTTCTAGTTTATGTGACTTTGTGTCATTTAGGAGGTACCCTTGTTTCCAAGGGGACCCCAAGCCACGCGCATTTACACAACCAATCTTGAGCATCATTTTGATTTGAGTGTTAAAGTTTTATAAAGAGAGTCACTTACCGTTTGAGAGTTTTTGTGTCTCCTCCTTCGGGTTTTCTTCGAGGAGATCACTATATAGTTTTTTCGCCAGGTATTTTTGGCATTTGCCAACTGCCTTTGGAAAAATAGATTTTAGTGTGTGGTGCAGGGTTGGTGTTATGTGTAGTATTTTGATGTGTTCTGGCGGTGTTGTGTATGGGTGGTTGCTGGTTTTTATGTCTTCGTTTGTTATGTTTGTTTTTGTGTTGATGTATTCCATCAACTCTGAGTTTTTTGTGTTGATGGCAGTGAGCATTGTGTGTGTACTTGCTTTTGGGGTTTTGTTGCTTGTGTTGTAGTTGTGTGTGCTTGTGTTGGTGTCTGGAGTGTTTTCGGGAGTTGTGTATCTCCCTGCTTTGTTTGTGTTTGCTTTTCTTTTCTTGCTCCTCTTCCTCCTTCCTTTCTGGGCTATTTGCCATTCCTCATTACTTTCATCTTCCGACGAAGGTTCTGAGGAATCGGAAGGGGGTAGGGGCAAATTGTGAGCGTCTGTGTGTGCTTGTGTGAGTGGTTGTGTTGCTGTTTTTGTTGGTGCTGATGGCTTGTTATTTGTGTGAGGTGTGTGTGATGTGGGGGAGGGGGAAACAGTCTTGGAATTTTCTTTCTTTTCCCCTGCTTCCTCACTTGTTGTTTTTGCAGATGCTGTTGTCTTCTCAGTTGCCAGTGTTGCTTGTGTTTCTCTTGTTTTGATTGTTGATGGTGGTGTTGGTAGTAGGGTTTTTTTTCCGGGTTTTGGTGGTTGCCCTTGTTGCTTTTTTTGGTTGGCGGCGGTTGGGCAACTGTCCTTGAGGTGTGCCTCGCTGCCGCATACATAACAACGTGGCCGCCTTCCTTCCACCACTACATATAACTTGTGGTCCTTTGCCAGTTGGATGTGTGTGGGGATCTTTTGGCACTCCTCTTCAGTGATATGGAGGAGGACTTCGACTTTTTTTCCCCCTTCCCAGTTTTTCTCCTCTGCAGTAGCAATTTCTAATATATTTGCCTCCTCCATTTCGAGGCATATAGAACCTACTATCCACTGTGTTTCCACTTGTGAAGGGACATTCTTTACTGTCACCTTCGTCACTCTCTGTCCAAGATAACTCGGTATCATCACCAAGTCATCTGTGTGGAGAGAGAGTGTTGAAAATTCCTTCGCTAACTGTTCGCTCTTAAAGCGTACTAGGACCGTGGCAAATTTTCGTCCCCAAGTAACATGACTTTGAAAGGGCCATATCGGTTTGAGACAAATCTCAATTTTTTGGGTGGAGAAACTCTCCGGTCGCTTCGTTTTCTTGTTGATAAGTCTGTATGATATGTGCTTCTTGTTTGTATTTTCAATAATTGCTTTTGGTATGTGTATTTGTACAGTGTCACCTTCTTTCGTGAGAAGGGATTTTGTGTCATTGATTTGTTTTTGGGTGAATGTTAATATTGTTCTTTTTTCTTTCGTTGCATCGGCAAAATTTGTTTTTGTGATGCTGGCAGATATGTTGTTTGTGGCGTTTGTGGTGTTGTTTATCTTGTTCGTCTTGTAGTTGTTGATGGTGGTATTGACAGTGGTGTTGGTACTGCCAGGTTCAAAGGTGGTGGTAGTGGCGGCAGAGTTTGTCGAAGTAGTGGTGGTGTTGGTGTTGAAGGTCGGTGTCCTGTTGTTGTTGCTGTTGTTATTGTCACTGGTAGTAGCAGTGGTGAGGACAGTGGTCGTGTTAGCAAGGACATTTGTGTCGTTGTCGTTGTTGTTGCTGTTGTTGTTGTTGTCTTTGTCGTTGTTGTTGTTGTTGTCACTGGTGACGGTGGCAGGCAAGACTGCTGTAGCAGCAGAGTTTGTACACGTGATGGTGGTAGTGGTGGTGGTTGAGGCAGCAGCAGTTGACTCAGAATCATTGCTCTTCTTCATCACTTGTCTGCGTTCATGCGGAACGGCATTAAGTGTTTTCGCCTCTGGCATTAGGAGCGGGAAGTCGGCCTCGTTGAAAACCTTAGCCATATTCGTTTTAAAGAATATGGCTAGGAACGAGGAAGATATGTTTGAATTTTTGGAAATAAGGCTCTAAATAGAGCTATTTCCGATTTGAAAAATATATGTTCACGAAGTATTTTGTGTTATACACAACTTATACAAAATTTTAAAACAAAATAGGTCTTTTAAGAGGTGAAAAATGCAACTTACATGGGAGCCGATGTGTCTACCGTCCGTCCATGATGATAGATAGATAGATAGATAGATAGATAGATAGATAGATAGATAGATTTCGATACAAATAGAATTCAACTAATTCATATGCTGTGAACAGTCCGTAAGCAGATGACATCCAAGACCAACGGAAATAAATATAATGTGCCTTTTGTGAGAATGAATAGCTATGCGTTTCATGACACTCCGTCGGTTACGACGACGAGCGTTCCAGCTGATCCGATGAACGGAACAGCCTGCTCGTGAAATTAACGTACGAGTGGCTGAGCACTCCACAGACACGTGTACCTTTAACGTAGTTCTCGGGGAGATTCAGCGTGACACAGAGTGTGACAAGGCTGGCCCCTTTGAATTACAGGTACAACAGAAACAGGAAGAAAGAGTGAGAGAGAGTTGTGGTGAAAGGATACAGCAGGGTTCACCACCATCCCCTGCTTCGTGGAGCTTTTGTTATTTTCGCTCAATAAACACTCACAACGCCTGGTCTGGGAATCGAAACCATGATCCTAAGACCGCGAGTCCGCTGCCCTAACCACGGCCATTGCGCCTCCACAGCTATGCGTTTATATATATACAGCGGAAGAATTCACAAAAAAGACAAAATGCGAAAGCAGGTGGTGAAGACAACAAACGGATGTATTAGTATAACGCTAAGGAAGTGAAAAAGTCTTTAACGTTTCGAGCCTACGCTCTTCCACAGAAATGAACACAGAAAGAAACAAGGAGAGAGAAAAAAGAATGTGTAGAGGCTAGCGATATATATATATATATATATATGTATATAAATATATATATATGACCTGCTGATGGGATTGTACTGATAGGTTTCTATATTATGACTATGTATAAGCTTTTCACCTTTTTTACTTGGATTTTATATCTTTATATTTTTTAATATCTTTAATCATTTTTATGTTTTTTACATAATTATAGGGGGTTGTTTTGTATTTTTTCCACATATTTTTCTGTTTTCCCCCCTCCACCCTGTTTTTCCTGTACGCCTATAGACACGTACAAGGAACTTTATATGTGAGCGCTTTTGAGTGTGCGCGTGGATGCATACGTATGTAGATATATGCGTGCGTATATAGAGATATGTGCGTGCGTTTGTGGATATATGCGTGCATGCGATAATATGCGCAGTTTTAGACGCGTTTTGATCTTGTTACTACACAGTAATTTCCCTTTGTTTTTAACGGTCATTTTTCACAGGAATTTTCAATGGCCGGATAACTGAAGAGATGTTGGCGTGGGCTTCCACCCTGGCATCCGAAACTCGGAGTCTTATCATGGCTACTGAATAAGTGTCATATATTTTTAAAGTTACATATATATATATATATATATATATATAATGGAATAATTACTGTGAAGCATTGTGTAGAATATATTGTATAAAAAATCGTGGGTAAGGCCAAAACAATTCGAAGTAAATGCAAGATAAATCACGAGAGAACAAATATGTGAATTAATATAGACTTACCTTGTATTCAATATTGTATTCAAATTGAGAAATACTTCGCATTGTTTTGGCCTTACCCACGATTTTTTATACAATGTATATATATCTTAAATTGTAAAACATGATTGACACCATTACTACATGAACCTGAACTGAAAATGGCATAGTTTAATGCATGAAAGACTAGTTCAATCAGAATGGACATTTAATATTCTGTCATTTCATTATATTATATTATTATAAGATTGTAAATAAAACGTGGAAATCAGACAAAGTTGGAATTTTCTTTGTGTAACGTATATATATATATATATATATATATATATATATATATATATATATATATATATATATCCTTGTCTTGAGTCGTTTGCAATTCTTTTACACTACATATTGTTTTATCCTTCTTTAAGCTATTTGCACTCTGGCAGAATTTAGTTATATAGAAATGTATGTATTTCATACATAATTACAAACATATAAATGCGCGCGCGTATGTGAGTGAGCGTTTATGTGTATGTATATGTGTACATATATCACTATATATATATATATATATATATATATATATATATACATTATATCAATTATATGAATATACATTCATGAATAGATTGAGCATAGCTCTTTATAAATACTTTATACAGACACGTATCTATACAAATATTCATATGTAGTTGTGTATATGCATATACATATATATATATATATATATATATATATATATATATATATATATATATATATATATATATATATATATATATATATATATATATATACATATATATATGCATATATATACATATATATATATACATATATATATATGCATGTATATATATACATATATATATAAGATATATATATGTATATATATAGCTATATGTATATATATATATATATATATATATATATATATATATATATGCTATATATATATATATATATATATATATATATGCTATATATATATGTATGTGTATATATATATAATATATATATGTATGATATATATGTATATGTATATGCATGTGTGTGTATGTATGTGTGTGTGCGTGCGCGCGCGCGTGTGTGTGTGTGCAATGATTTTATTGTCATACAGGCGTGAATTAAAATTAACCGCAAAAATAACTCAATACTAGCTGGTAAGTAGAGCAGAAGACTTTATTCAAAGTTGTGTCTGCTTCTGTCGCTTTTGACGATTACCGCTTCCGGGTCTCCGGTGCCTGTCATGAAAGGTTTTATGTAAACACACTGAGCAGATGGTTTTTATATCTCATGTGTCTCAGCAACAACCTTGGCCTGTGTCGTTGGTTCGATATGTGTGGGCAAATGACAGTGAAGGGGAGAAAGGGAAGGAGACAGTCACGAAAAGAGAGGGGTCAAAGATAAGCGGAAGGAGGGGAGAAGGACGACGAGGAGGAGGGGGAGGAGGAGGAGGAGGAGGAGGAGGAAGAGGACGAGGATGATGACAACGACGTCAAGAAGAAGAAGAAGAAGAAGAAGAAGAAGAAGAAGAGTTGGAAGAAGAAGAAGAAGAAGAAGAAGAAGAAGAAGAAGAAGAAGAGTTGGAAGAAGAAGAGAAGAAGAAGAAGAAGAAGAAGAAGAAGAAGATTATGTTGATGGTGATGATAATGAAGGTGAATCTTCATGAAGAAGAAGGAGAAAAAAAGAAGAATTTCTGATGAAAGAAGGACGATTGGAGAAGAAAGGTGATTTAATAAGATAATATAAAGATGGAATAACCAGAACGATGGTTTAGTCTTTAGTTCAATTCAAGCAGAGATGTTCTAATTAATCGCCATTATTATTGGGTTCTGAAGAATATATGTTGAATATATAAAGTTGGATATAATAAAGTTGAGAATAGTATTTCTGCCGTGTTCTGATTAATTGTTTATTGCAAAGGAATGGCGTGGTGGGGGACAATAGATTAGATCGACCCTTCCACGCAACTGGTATTTAATTTTATATATATTCTGGAAATATATTTAATTCAATAATAGGATAAAGTCTTTTATAAGAATTTATCAAGTAGCTAGCGGGAAAAAATCTCATTAGGAAAAAATCCATCATTTATTCCCTAAAATGTATATATTTATAAAGGGCATTACTATACATGAATGTTTCACGGTAAGAGGGACTCTAAGGTAAAACTACCATAATAAACACATTTTTTACCGAACGCGAGGAAATGCAACTCTCAAAGCTAGCCCCCTAAAATCAGACTAAACTATAGATCATGATTTCGTAATTATTGCAGTAATATGCACCTTTTACTCGTCAGTATAGTATGGTCAAGACACATAAAAATAAACAAAAAAAAATCAACATACCAGACGAACACTTCATGTATTCAGCATTGTACACAGAAGAATGTATATCCCTATATATAAAATTTTAACTTGTTACATTTGAATAACCATAACGTTAGGTACACACACACACATATTTCAGTTTTAAATATCAAACACATTCCTGGAAGCTGGTGCGTAAATATTAATGACCTTTAGGGACGCTATATTTCGTTATTCAACCATAACATAATACAAAGTATGTAAAACTTTTGGTACTTTTTGGTTATCTCATCCCCATTAAACAATTGCCATTAAAAATTGGGTTATCTCCCTACGAAAAAATTTAGTTTATGTGACAAGAGATTGGATTAAAGGAGTTAGATCCTTTTCATTTAATACTTCAGCACATTATTGACTTTTGGCCCTCTCAATACGCATTGTAGGATTTATAATAAAAATGTTATAAGGTCCAATGCTTAATTGTT